>NC_142602.1:58105779-58317448 GCF_041222555.1 Hakea prostrata
TCCCTCTCGGAAGGATTGTAAACTTTGACGAATTGGCGCGCCAATTCATAGGGCGATTCCAGAGTGGGATACAGGTCAAGAAAACGGAAGAAACCTTGTTTATCATCAAACAAGGAAAGAGCGAATCGATCGTAGAGTTTCGCAAAAGATTCAACAAAGTGATGATGGAGATAGAAAACTTGGATGAACAAGTAGCCGTAAATCGCTCTATTCACAGGACTCACTAATCGGAAACTCCCGGAGTTATTACTACAGGATATACCGCGACTTATGCCGAGTTGGTACAGAGATGCCGATGTGCTGAAGTCATGGAGATTCTAGATGCGCGCCAAGGAGATAATAAAGTCTCCAATAAGGAACAAAAGGCTCCCCGAGCGTGCATGAAGCCAAAGAAAAATGTTCGCGATCGGGTTGGAAAATCCCAGCCTTGGCGCCAAAGATCCCCCGGTAAAAGTGAGTACACTCCATTGAATGCTCCTCGGGCTGATATTTTGAATATCCTCAAAAGAAAAAATATTTTAAAGTGGCCGCCTAAAATTCTTTTGAAACCCTGGAGAGCAAAGCAGGATCGGGAAAAGTATTGCCGATTCCACAAGGACTATGGTCATTATACTAATGACTGTCGTCATCTGAAGGCAGATATTGAGAGATTGATATCTCAGGGACATCTGTCCAGTTTTGTTAGCAGGAGAAGGGAGGAGCCACGTGGGCCACGTGCGGCTGCTCCAAAGAGGGATCGTTCGGTTAGTTCAGAACGATCGAGGGAGGCCCCGAAGTCTAAAAAAGGCAAGGAGGTGATTGAAGCTGCTACTCGGTCACCGATCCTTACCATCTTCGGGGGACCAGAGCCCGAATCATTCCGGAGTCTGAAAACAAAATCCAAATTTGTTGGAGCCGGAGAGGCGCAGAAGCGGAAGAAGCTGAATGGTGAAGATTCTATCACCTTTAGCGAGGAAGACGAAAGAGACGTTTGTTTACCTCATGATGATGCTATAGTCATCAAGGTAGAGATTGCACGGCGGGAAGTGCATAGAGTTTTGATTGATACAGGGTCTGCAGCTGACCTAATTTCCTACGAAGTGTATCAAAAATTGAAGGTGGATCAGGACTTGATGAAACCTTCATCTACACACCTATATGGCTTTGCAGGGTCATCTCAGAGAGGAAGGATCGGTTCAGTTGGATTTATCCATTGGAAGTTTTCCTAAGGAAACAACTGTCCGAATCAATTTTTTGGTGGTTCGAGAACTACCAGCCTATAATATGATTCTCGGGCGACCATCTTTATCCAAGATAGGTGCTATTGTTTCAACAAAACACTCGAAGATAAAATTCCCGACCGATATGGGAATTGGTCAAGTCTCCTCCGACTCGAAGATCTCTCGGCAAAGTGTTATGTTGCCTATTTAAAAGACAAGGAGGGTCCGAGGAAGGTTACCGCCCTCCCCATAGAAGTTCGAGATGATCGGGAAGAGACAGAGATGCAAAGGCCCGAACCAAAGGAGAAATCGGAGCAAATCCAGCCGTGTACCGAAGACGAGAAAAAGATTACTTATATCGGGTCCGAACAAATGGAAGAGTTTAAAGATGAGTTGAAGTTATTTCTTCAACAGAATAAGGATGTATTCGCATGGTCTTGCCGAGGACATGCTCGGGATCGATCGGGCCATTGCAGAGCACAAACTCGGGATAGACCCTAAGGCGAAACCAAGTGATACGTAAAAGAAGAAATTTCTCTATTGAAAAGTATGAAGCCGTTCAAGCGAAGTTGAAAAACTTAAGAATTCTGGTTTCATAGAACCAATCGAGTGCCCAACTTGGTTGGCCAACGTGGTGATGGTGAAAAAGGCGAATGGGAAGTGGAGGATGTGTACAGACTACACAGATCTAAACAAAGCTTGCCCAAAAGATTGCTACCCGCTGCCTCGGATTGACCTCTTGATAGATGCGATCACAGGATATGAAACTTTAAGTTTCATGGATGCCTACTCAGTGGTATAATCAGATCCTTATGAATAAGGAGGATGAGAAGTATACGGCTTTCATGACTGATCGTGAGAGCTATTATTACAAGGTCATGCCTTTTGGCCTCAAGAATGCAGGAGCAACATATCGTAGGGCCGTCAACAAGATTTTCAAAGAGCCGATAGGAAAGAATGTTGAAGCTTATGTTGACGACATGCTAGTGAAAAGCTTTACAAAAGCAAATCATATTGCAGATTTGACTCGAGGTTTTCTCAAGATCGCGGAAACATCAAATGAAGCTAAACCCAGAAAAAATGTGCCTTTGGAGTCTCCTCGGGCAAATTTTTGGGTTTCATGGTATCACAGAGGGGAATTGAGGCTAATCCCGCCAAAATACAAGCTCGATTGATATGGAGGCTCCCAAAACCGTTCGGGATGTACAATGTTTGACAGGGAGAGTTGTCGCTTTAAATCGATTTATCTCCAAGTCCTGAGAAAAATGTTTGCCTTTCTTCAAGGCACTTAAAGACCCGAAGGGCACTAAGGAAGCAAAGTGGATCGAAGAGTGCCGTAAAAGCTTTCGAGGAATTAAAAGAAGCACTTGGACAACCACCGATCCCGTCCTGTGCCAGAGAAGGGGGAAATATTACAGCTATATCTAGCGACGTCCCTTTCGGCGGTCGGTGCAAAGACTTGTTCGGGAGAAAGATAAAAAACAAAGTGGCCGATTTACTATGTAAGCCACGTGTTGCTAGATGCGGAGACGAGATATTCGCAGATTGAGAAGCAGAGCTCCGCTCTCATGATGGCCGCCAGAAGCTAAGGCCATATTTTCGTGCTCATCCAATTGAGGTATTTACAACTTTTCCTCTTAGTAAAGTTCTTAACAAACCTGATTTGTCCGGAAGGATGGTGTCCTGGTCGGTTGAGCTCAATGAGTTCCAAGTGAGCTTTAAGCCCAGAACCGCAATCAAGGCTCGTGCATTAGCCGACTTTGTAGTAGAAACTACCGCACCAGTGGGAGCCCACCATTGAGGATCCCATTATACCAACCACTTGGGAGGTATATGTGGATGGTTCGAGTAATAAAGATGGAGCAAAGCGCTGGAATTCTATTAAAAAGTCCAGCAGGATTTATTATTCGATATGCTTTGAGATTCGCATTTGATGCAAGTAATAACGAAGCGGAATATGAGGCCTCGATAGCAGGACTTCGGTTGTCAAAAGCATTAGCTATTGCAGATGTTACTATTTATAGTGACTCTCACTTATAGTCAACCAAGTCCAGGGGGAGTATGGCATTAAAGAACCACGCTTGCAAAAATATCGGGAGATAGTGCAATTTCAAAACCAATTTCGAATTTGAAGATATCTCAGGATTTCGAGGAATGAAAATTCAAAGGGCGTATGAGCTATCCCGACTAGCCAATGCCAAGGAAAAGAATCTAGACCCTTCGGTCTACATTGAAGAGATAACTTTTCCAAGTTATCATGAGAAAGAAATTTCTTATATTGAAGCAGTAACGTTGCCGGATGGATCCAATAATCGAGTATCTAAGGGATGACAAATTACCCGAGGATCCAAAGAGAGGCAAGGTTGATCAAGATTCGATCAGCTAGATTTGTCATTCGTAATGGGAGACTATACAAAAGATCTTATGCTGGACCCCTTATGAGATGTATAGGCCCCGAAGGAGCAAAATCAGCTTTGGCTGAAGTTCATGAAGGAATTTGTGGAGCTCACATGGGTGGCCGAGCCCCGGCCCACAAAATTCTAAGACTTGGGTTATATTGGCCTAAGATCCAAGAGGCTGCTATGGACTACGTTCGGGCGGATGTGGTAACTCGTCAAAATTCATGCTACAAAGATCGAAGCGCCCGGCGGAAAACTATGACTTCAATTCTAAATCCCATTCCCTTTGCAATGTGGGGAATTGATATCATGGGCAAATTCACCAAGGCATCAAAGTGGACGGGAATATCCGATAGTAGCAATTGATTACTTCACAAAATGGGTAGAAGCTGCACCGGCGACAATTACCGAGAGAAAAAGTGGAGAAATTTGTGCTTGAATCAATCATATATCGCTTTGGGATTCCAAAGATTATTGTCACCGACCATGGTACTCGGTCGACCGTCCACAATTTGAGCAATTCTGTGGAACATATATGATCGAGCATCGTATGTCCTCAGTGGCATACCCCCAAAGCAATGGCCAGGTAGAGGTTACTAACCGAACGCTACTGGAAGGAATAAAGAGAAGACTCGAAGCTGACAAAGCTTCTTGGGTCGAAGAACTACATAATGTACTGTGGGCTTATAGAACTACGGTTCGAACACCCACAGGAGAAACTCCATTCAGAGTTGGCATATGGATCCGAAGCATTGGCACCAAAGGAGATAATGGCGGGGACGTTACGGGATCGTGAGTTCGAGGAAAAAGCAAATGAACAAGGACTGCTTGATAGTCTTGATTTGTTGGACGAAGTTCGGGCAAAGGCAATAGCACGAACTCAACATTATCAAAGAAGGATAGCGTCTCATTATAATACTCGAGTGAAGAATCGCCGGTACTTAGCCGGAGATCTGGTGTTGAGAAACACCCTAGCTTCCGACCCGCATCACCAAAGAAAGTTGGACCCTTCCCCGGGAAGGACCTTATATGGTTGTGAAACCGGTCGGTTCAGAGCTTACAGAGCTGAAGAACATCAATTCCCGTAAAGAGTTGGATCGTTCGTGGAATGCTAGGCATCTCAAAAAGTTTTATCCTTGAGGATGATTTCAATTTTGTTCGCGATGTAATCATTTTCAACTCAATCAATGCAATTTTTGGCTTTCAACAAACTATCTTTTGATTGGGGGGCATCATACACCACATTCAAGAACAAGATCCAACTATAAGGCATCGGACGAAAATTCGTATGGGTCCTTCAACACTTATGGAAATTTTTCGAACTTTCTTAAGTCGGGGCATCGGATGAAAATCCGAGTGAGTTCCTTTTGCAAGGCGTCGGTTTGAAACCCGAGTGAGTTCCTTCGAGACTTATTGAATTTTTGAATTATCCTTAAGTAAAGGCATCGGTTTAAAACCCGAGTGAGTTCCTTCTCGCACTTATTGTATTTCTCCGGAAATCCTTAAGTAAAGGCATCGGTTTAAAACCCGAGTGAGTTCCTTGATTCTCGGATCGCTTATTGTATTTCTCCGGAAATCCTTAAGTAAAGGCATCGGTTTAAAACCCGAGTGAGTTCCTTCTCAGACTTATTGTATTTCTCCGGAAATCCTTAAGTAAAGGCATTGTTTCAGATAACTAAGACCTAATACAACGGCGATTCAAGTGGCTAGCAAAGTTCAAGATAAAGTAATTTCTTATTTCTTCAAAAGATCCAAAGAGGCCAGTATCAAAACAATTACAAGAGCTGGATACAATCTTCGATCAAAGAAGAAAGTCATTATAGGTGACTCATAACAAGTTATACAAGATCGACGCGACTTTGCTAGAACAAACATATGAGTCAACCATTGGTGGGGATTCAAGGAAAAGAAGAGAAGAAATGAGGATTACAAAAATATTTCGGTATGCATAAAATCCTCCGCAATTTCATACTCTTTGTCCAACTTTGTCCAGGAGAAGAATGGTCCTCGACCAAACTCGCATTCAAGACAAGCTCGTCATAATTGACTTCTTCTAGCGGAGAATAAACAGAGAATCTTCCAGATATTGCATAATATCCGGATCGGAAGGTGGAGGATCAATCTTATCCTTGGTCCAATCGGGAGGAGGAATACCCGTGTCGGTAAATACTTCAGGATGGCAAACAAGACCGTAGGGAGTCGTATCAAAATGAGGATCCTTCCTTAATATTGATTCCCATACTTCGTTCTCACCATCCCGGTACGCCCGCAAGTTATAAGCATTCAAGCATATCAACAAAGGGCTTACCGTGTAAATACTTGAAGACGCAGGCTCTGCGAACATCGCTTGGAAGGGATTCGGGCAAAGGAACGACAGCTTGCCTTTCGTGTAACGTTTCAGCATCCTTTGGCTCCCGACTTTCCAACTGTTCGCTCCAGCCGCCGGATCTTCTCCCCGGCATCATCCAAGTCCGACCGAAGACGACCAATCATCGAATTTTTTTCTCCCCGCCACCTCCCAAGCTAGATTCCGAAGGCGAGCAATCTCAACATCTTTAGCTTCAGTAGATTTCCCGAAGCCTAGAAACTTCATTGCTCAACCCACTCGAGTCTAGTAACCGCTTCCACTTGGTTGTGGAAGTTACCAAAGAAGACTCCCGCAAACAACTTCCGAGTTAGCGAGGAGCAGAAAAGTAATTTTTCAAAATCGAGGATAATGAAGAAAGACTTACATCACCAAAGGACTTCGTAAAGACTTCATCCGGAAGTTTGGAAAGAACTGCGCTCTCGTAAGTCATTCGAGCAGCAAAGACACCATTCCAACGCTCGTCACAAACTCGTTTGACACTAATTCAAGCGAAGGATGAGAAGGATGAACTACACCAAGAGAAGGATGAGCTTCATCACTTGTCACCCGACGGCGCTTCCTAGTGGCAAAATCCTCCAACTCAGAAGGAGAGGAGGAGGATGCCAAACAAGCACTAGAGTTAGAAATAGGAGCAGCACCTGCTGGGACCACACCTTCATCGACGCCAACATAGTTGCCTCGGATGCCCGAAGAGTCTCCTTCGGGGGTGCACACAAACAAAGCTCACCAAAGCAGGAGCGCCGGCAGCACCATCGGCAACGGAGTGATCAAGATCTTCCTGGGAAAGACGAGCGATCACTTCGGGCAAAGGAGGCGCAGGGACGGCATCAATAGAAACTGCGGGAATCTGACTTGAAGATTCACCGCCAGCAGTCGCCTTACGCTTGGAGGATTCACTAGCTGAAACCACCGCACTGGCCCCAACCACCACCGACGGAACGATTTTCTTGCAAGATTTTGCTCTGATAAAGTTCGGGTTGATCTTGGGAGCCACTATGCAAAACAACAAAAAACCAGCCGTATCAGTACAGTAAATAAACGACAAAGAACAAATGGGGAAACCCTAGTTTTCTAAAGCTTCTGACAAACCAACAAACTAAACCCCAAGTATCACTACTGTGCAGTTTACTCAGGGGGGAAGTGGGGAAAGAGATGAGTAATCAAAAAACTCACTTGTTCAGAAGTTGATAGAGCTGTTGTTGGAGTACGAGGAATACGGAAGCAGGCCGAAGGACGAAAGGTCGCTTTGGCACTTTAGCAAATCTAACTTGCAGAAGTCAGGATAGATGGAGAGTACCCACGAAGGCTTTAAATAGCCTCAGGTATAAGACGACGGTTGAAGGCTAAGGACAACCGACGACCTAGATCGAAATGACGCTTCGAAATCCGCAAAAAGCAAGATCAACGGTCGAAGGGATGCCACATGGAAACATGTGGAAGCGAGCACCTGATGCAGAGATACCTCCAATCGTCGCACCGCCATTAAAATAACGGATGTATTTCCGATTCATTGGAAACAATGAATGGTATACAAAAGCAGGAAAACGTTTGAACTTCGCAGAAGGGAAACGTGCGGACTTTGCAATAAATGAAGTAGTGGGGAAGATTAATGCATCTTCCCGAAACGCATCTTCACAATATTTCTACAAGATTATTATTCGGCGAGGAATGAAAAGTTAAGTGATAAGTTTTATCATTAATACTTTGATATTCAAGGCAAGATTCCGGCAGGAGACGGGGAAATTTAGAGGCCAACATGAAAAAAGAAATGTCTATTCATTAAATTGAGGGTAAATCTTTACAAAAGGACAACTCCCTAAGCCTTTTCTTCTTTGTTGCCCGAGGGACCCTGGTCGGGAGGACTTTTCTCAGGACCATGAGAAGAGCCTTCCTCAAGAGTGGCATCGGCTGAATCCTCTACAACAACAACTTGAGACTCGGCTTGTGATTTCTCCTCTGGAAGTGCCGGCTCGTCATTCAGGTATGCCTCATATTGAGGGTCAGCTGGAAAAGGATCATCTTCTTCCCCGGGCCCAAATCCGGGAGATCCATACCAACTTTCCCGAAGACCTCTTGGTGGCATACCTCACGTAAAAGGAGCAAGTGTCGAAGTCGTGGATCGATCCAAGGATTTGCTCCCAAACGTCGTTCCGCCCCCATGCGATAAGCTTGAATGTTGTAGAGACCTAGCAACTCGGAGAAAGGTACGCTGTTCGTGTATTTCCGAATGCACTCCTTCCGAAGCTCTGGCTTTATATGCTCAGGCTTGCTAGGGATCGCCAACTTCAGATGTTCTTCGAGCTCCCTACTTTTGATTTCAAGGCTGTCACCAAACAACGTGGCAGCTGCCTTTTGCTTCCTGGCCTCGCGCTCGGCAGCAATGACACGAATTTTCGAAGCTTCGAGGGCTTCCTTGAGGGAGATCACTTCTTCCTCATGCTTTTTCTGCAGCTCCACGGTAGCTGCAATCACTTGGTCTATTTCGGAATTGGCCTTGGCCAATTTCTCTTCACAAGTTTGCAGCAAGGAGCTGGTGCGACCAACCCGGCTCAATGCTTCCATGTGTTGATAAAAGCTCAACACAACATTCCTGGGAAGGCGGAAGATATCAGAAGAAGTCATAAGAAATTATGAAAACATAAGTAATCAAGAGGACCGGTACCTTGTAGATTGACTAACAAGGGAGGTGTCATCGAGGGCTTCAAACTCCCGGCGATCGAAGGAGCAAGACCGAGGGAGCTCCATTCTCAGCCTTTCTCGGATCCCGAGTAACCCCCGTCGGTCATCTTCGTGGTCCACCGGGGGGTGAAGACCTCCTCACCATCCGTCGAAGCTTTGGATTTTTTATTGGAGGGAGCATCAATTGTGTCATGCCTCCTCTTGGTTCGGGCGGAGGAAGAGACATTAGACCTCTCCACCATTGGTTTCTTCCCTTTACCCGAAGCATCAGCTACAGTGCCCGATATTCCCCGATACCCCTATAAGAGGGGTCGGGAGAGGGAAGAGAAGCCTCTTGATCTACGGTCAAGACCCTGGGCGATCGTTGCTCGGCTGTCACAACGGCCCTAGCGGCCTTCACCCGCAGGCTTTCAGGGTTCATTCTGGGAGGCACCGCAAAGAAGAAGGACAAGAGTCGAATTCAAAACATATCACTTCAGTCAAATCAAAGGATGATGGTTAGAAGCTCACAATGAGCCAAGCCCCAAGATCAAGGATGGAGTTATACTCCACTTCATATCCATGTATCTCTTGATACCACGGAATGGATTTGATCTTCCCGATGGCCGCCTCGCCTTCTCTCGGATAAGGGAAGGCCCCGGTTACTCTCGGACGAAGAAGTAAACCTCCTCCAGGTGGTCGGGAAGTTAAGATCTGATGGAGGCGCTCGACATAAAAAGTATCGTTCGCGCCATCTTTTGTGGTTAGAAGGGCAAGTTCCTTTGACAAGGATGCTGCCCCTCCAATCAAGTTCAGCCTTATTGCGTTTGGAAAGAAAAACCCATCCGGGAGGATGGGAGATAGAAAGAACATGAAAATGTACAAAAAGAGAAAGAGATGGCGTAATGCCAAGCTCAAAACACAAACCCAAGAAGCCGACGATGAGACGCCAGCTATTGGGGAGGAGCATTCCGGGACAAATGTTCCAAAGATTCAAAACTGCGGAGAACAAAGGATTAAAAAAGGGAAAGCGAACCCCGCTTTCCAAAGGCATCTATATACAGAGAAAATTCACCCGAAAGGGATGAATCAACCCTCTCATCGTGGTGGGGAGCCCTAACCCGATATGAGGAAGGAAGATCAAAATCTTGGACAGCTGAAAGAAGGGTTTCCTCATTGTAAATGGAGGGAATGTGAGCCGGGTCCACCATTGGACCCGGAGGTTTGAGGCTGCCTAGAAGACTCGACAATCTTGGAAGATCCAGACTCGAGAAGGACAGGAGAAGTTTCGGTTTTTCTTTCAAAACCTTTTTGAGAAACTTCAGCGAACTCCCGCCAGAGGACAGTTAGGGTTTTGTTATCACTATCCGACTGTTCGGGAGCAGGAGAAGCAAAAGCATCACTGCTATTACCAACATGGGGTACTAAAGAAGCCCTATCGTCCGCCATTACTCATTTCAAGAAACTACAAAAGAAAAAGACCAAGAAACTTACCGATTCAAAGGAGACGGAAGCTTGAGAGCAGAAGGCGCGAAGGCACAACAAAGGTTCAAATTCCGACAGAAGAATGAAACCTACGAAGACAACGAACCGCTTTTAAAACTCCCGCACGAGTGTTCGGGAATCCGAACGATCGAGATTGATTCAAAATCAACGATCAAGATTGAAAGACGTTTTGAAAGTTTGAACTCACGAATCCGAAATAGGCGTTCGGAAACCGTCGCTTGGATGACGTGAGCCACGACAGATCAACTGCAACGAGATATGTGGCCTTACACTCACAACGCTCGAGGAAAAGTGACCACCGCATTAAATGTGATATGACATTTAATGAAGCACGCAGAGATCATCACCTGACGACGAACCCAGTTAAAAACCAAGCCCTCGGGATCGACCGAACGCTTGGTCTGGGGGGCTCGTGATATGGAGAGTTTATGATCGGACCGGGTTCATACCTGGTCCGACCCTCGACCCCGGTCGAGACGGAGAAAACCGAATCGCTCCCGAGCGAACCGGATCCGGAAGATGGCTTGCTGAAGAAGAAAGCTTATTCGGCTGCAAGCGTGCCCTAATCTTACTTATGGATTAGGGTAATCACCCCAATGATGGCAGACTCAAACTGACGGCTGCGGATAATCATTATCGAAGGGATAACCATCGCATAACCTAAAGGTTATCTCAGGAGTCCTCTACTAGCCCAAACTAGTAGAAGTCTATCGCTCAACGGATCTAACTGATAAGATCCAACGACTACCCGAAGAAGGCTCAAGTGCATCCAACGAAGGAGATTCGAAGGTACACTCTATATAAACCTCACTACCATACAAGGTGAGGGACGGATCGATTGATCGAAAAGAATACTATCTGAGACTCATGTTCAGATACATACTGATAGACCTAAACTATCGCCCTCCCTCCCCCCCCCCCCCCCCCCCCCCCCCCCCCCCCCACCCCCCCACACCCCAAACCCCATCTTATAAAAATTAACCACACCACCCCCCCCCCCCCCCCCCCCCCCCCCCCCCACCCCCCCCCCCCACACCCCACCCCCCCCCCCCCAAACAAAAAAAAAAAAAAAAAAAAACAAAAAAAAAATACAAAAAAAATAAAAAAAAAAAAAAAAAAAAAACCGTGGAGGGGGAAAGAAAGAGACGAAAAAAAAAAACAACCCAAACAGATGGGCATAATCAAGTCTCATGAGGTTGCTCCTACACTGCCTGGGGCTGTTGCTTGTTTGAAAAGAGCAAGGGTGAATTATGCATTGAAGGGTGGAGATCATTCTGCTTCCAACTAAGGGGGTCGGTGTCACGCCTCAATTACTAGGACAGGTGGGGCCCATGACACCTAAACCCTATTGGGAGACATGATAGTTACTTCTCCCTTTTTCCTTATCTCATAAATAATGGAAACCATCACTAATAGGCAACAACGGAAACTTTTTGTATTAGATGAGAGTTCAGGTACAACTTCAGAATATTTGATGGCAACTGTAATAATATAGTTATATAGACTATACACTCTAATATTATATCACTATTAAATAGAACATTGATACTATCTTATACAAAACCTCAAATTACAACCCTTGAACGAAGATGAGTTAAACTGCTAGACTCTAACAAGGACTTGAGCTTTCAATCATTTCCTTAGACTGCAATATTCTTATCCTTGTCCTGAGTTCATTTGTCTGTTTATAGTAAGGGGAAAAAAGAGCTGAACTAGCCTGGTAAATATTATAACACAACCATGCTACAAACATGCAATAACATAAGAATAAGGATTAACATGCACATATGTCAAAACCAAACCATTTACTTTGTAGAGAATACATATTATGAGAAAGCATCATTATCTTCTTAAAAACCCTTTCACATATTCCCATTTCTGTTTGTTTGACATTATAGTCTTGAGCCTAGGCAAATCAAGATGATTCATATTTCTCTTCACCACTAGAGTGGCTTCTACCTCTTCACCACTGAAGTGGCTTCTTGGCATAAGGCCATGTACACCTTGTGGATCGCCATCATTAACATAGACTCATTCTTTCCACTTTACTCTAGCCACAAGGGTTGTACTCGTCGACACTATGTCTTTTATTCCGATTAATCTTGCATTTATTAAAACTTATATTTCATCTTCAAAATGCAAGAATACTGATAGTTGCACAATTAAAACCATAGAATTGTCCAATCATAGCCAACTCATGAAACACTTGCAGATATGCATATCAAACATGCACGAAGTATATATGCTAATCAAATATGGCACATAGTATACAAATAATTCATCAAGTGTACATTATGTGAGCCAATCAGAGGCATAGTGTGTTACTAAATCAGGATCACAACATGCAGATCAATAAGAGGCATAATCTTAAATTAGGTGCCTAGTATGCGAATCCATCAAATACGTAGTGTGTTAACAAATCAGACACACATGATGTAGACCCATAAAAAACATAATGTGCTAGCAAAGCAAGCACATAGCATGCAGATCCACCAAATACATAGTGTGCTAACAAATCAGGCATAGTATGTGGATCCAGCAGAGGCATAGTGATCAGGTGCAAAATCCCACAAATAAAAATGTAAGTGTGATTGGGATGCACAAGACTTTGCAAACGACTATAACATGAGTTGGTTATAATACTCACCTGTGTTCCCCCGACACAAATCTTTTCTTGAAGATTGGATGGAAAAAAGGCTCAAATAAGGCTTCCCTTCCCTTTTTCTCTCTCCTCCTCTTTCTCATGTTTTCTCATTCTCTTTCCTCTTTTCTCTCTCTTATCTTTTCTCTTGAGGAGCACGAATCTCCTCTTGGCCAAAGCACTACCCCTGTTTTATCGAAAATAATTAATATTATTTTATGAGATAATCAATTAACAACAATTACTTTGAGGCCACGACGCTTTTGTCACTAGCTTTTCTCTCCTTTCCTTTTACTTTGAGGCGGCATCATTTTTGCCACCAGCCTTTCTCTCTCCTCTTCTCACCTAATGAGGCTTGGGTGCCTTTGCCACCTTTTCCTTCTCTTTTTCCAATATAATAATATATAATATTATAATGCTGTATTTTCATTTATATGTATGTATATATAAGTGTTATATATACATACATGTATCTTTAATTAAATAATTAGTGGTATTCTTTATGGGCTGGTGAGCCCACTCGCATATCATACACAAGGCCCACTCAAGGGTCTAGTAATTTATACCTTCGAGTTTTAAAAATTATGCTAATCCTTCCTTGTCATTCGTTCAATGTAATTTTACCATACAAGAGGTCGATGGACTGAAATGTGTATCGATCTCCTTATGGACCAGGGGTTCAGATATTACTAACTATTTTGAACAATCTAGGGAGTTGGAAGATGCCAACACTATATAGTATAATGAAATACGGGGCATCACATCCACCCTTCCCTTAAAATAAATTTCGTCCTCGAAATTTTCTTACCTGATCAACTAAAAAGTTGAGGAAATTGAGACCGCATGTTGGATTCCAGCTCCTATAATGCCTCTTGTCCCAAGTGATTATTCCATAACACCTTACAAGGGGTACCGTCCTATTCCTTAATTTCTTTTCTAATCATTGCACTATCTTGACTGGCTTTTCTTCATATGAGAGATCTTCTTTCAACTTCAAAGGTTCATATTGAACCACATGAGTAGGGTACGCTACATACTTCTTCAACATCGATACATGGAATACATCATGTATGTTGGATAAACCTGGAGGCAAAGCAAGTCTATATTCTATTGCTCCAACTCTTTCGAGAATCCCAAATGGTCTGACATATCTTGGGCTTAGCTTGCCCTTTTTGTTGAATCTCACCATACCTTTTTTTTTCTTTTCGCTAAAAGGGTCATTTTATAACGAAAATAAGAAAGAAAAAAAAAAAAGAAATACAGCAATTAGTACCTACCTTGCTCACCCGCAACAACAGTTGCCCCCAATACACCCTTCCTCACTGGTTCCTACTCATAATTGACAACAACTAAGTCATCAGAAACTAAATGTAGGACGTCTAGATGCATCCAAATCAAGATCTTTAAGAAAAGTTTCATCACAATAGTTACATAGCAGCACTATCCTCTCCCAATGGGAGGCTCTGATGCACTGTGGATACTTTCGCTAAAGCTGCATCTACCTTCTTGAATTCCTCTGCTATAGAAACCTTTTTACTTGTTATTACTTTCTTCACTGCGTGAGCCTTCTTCTTCGGACGACCAGGTTTCCGATGAGGAGAACCTTCAGCCCGCATAGATATAGACGAAGACGAAAGTGGAAGAACTACTTTCAATTGCAAAGTTTCATCATTGACCGAACTCTCTAGCCTGGCCAAATTCTGATCGGCCCCACAATAGTCCAAATCATCCTCCGTAGTTCCTTCAATGGCTGAACTTCTAATAATATTTGCAACTTCAGGTCCCACCAATGAACACTCCAAAGAAGGGTTTCCAATTTGCATAGAACTCTTACCTGCAACAAGCACTTTTTGAAATTCAAAAGGAGTGGCTGAACGACTTTCGAGCTTATCTGTAGGTCCCACTAGTGAACTCCCCAAAGGAAGTTTACCAATTGAATTAAAACACTTTGCCGCGTCTAAGGAATTTTGAATTTCAAAACTAGAGTCCTCTACGGCCAAAGAAGCTGCTTCAAAATTATTCAAATTCTGTTGGGCCCCGCATGACCCCACTTGAAGCTCCAAACTAGAGTTCACGTCCAATGCAGTTTCTTCCAATCTAATCGAATTTTGTTGCGTAGAAAAGTCTTCCACATAAACCGAATTCTATTCGGTAGAAGAGTCTTCCACTCTAACCGAATTCAGCAGGGCCCCACAAGGCCTCTCATGAAGCTTTTCAAACCGTTCAAAAGAGCCAATATCCTTAGTGGCCGAATTAGGAGGAAGTTGGTTAGTCGTGGGACCAACAGAGGTAACTACGTTCTTTGAAAGATTACCAACCAACATCGAACTCTTGCCTTTATCTAAAATTTTTTGAAGTTGAAAAGGATCACTTTGAGAGAGAGAAAGATCAAGAGAAGAGTTCTTGCTAGAAGTGATCACCACATCAGAGGGAACCAACCTTGTAGATTTGAAATTTGAAATTGAATTTGCTGCACCCTCATTGGATGAAATAGAGTCCTCCAAACCCGCCACCTCTAGAGCCACACGAATCTGATGTTGGAGTGAGCTTGGCCCCCCCCCCCCCAAGGGGGGCGCCGCCCCCCCCCCCCCCCCCCCCCCCCCGCACCCGGGGGCCCCCCCCGGGCGGGCCCCCAAAAAAAAAAAAAAAAAAAAAAAAAAAAAGGGGGGGGGGAGAAAAAAACAAAAAAGAAAGAAGACCCCCCCCCCCCCCCCCCCCCCCCCCCCCACACCCCACCCCCCGCGAGGGGGGCCCCGGGGGGGGGGTTTCGCAGGCGGGCCGCCCCCCCCCCCCCCCCGCCCCCCCCCCCCCGGCCGCCGGGGGGGGGCCCCCCCCGCAGAACGGCCCGGGGGGGGCCAACCACCAAAAAAAAAAAAAAAAAAAACAAAAAAAAAAAAAAAAAAGGGGGGGAAGATAAATCATAGATCCAATAATGAAAGAATGAATCATAAACGAAACGGAATACTAAATATATAATCAGAGTGTCAACAGATAAGTAAAGTGAAGCAAAAATCCCACTTTACATCCAGCGGAAAAGTAGCTCGAAAGAATAAACTAGATAAAAGCTAATCCCAGTAGCAAGTACTTTGGGTAACTAAATTATTCTCCACTTTGTAGACGACATCCTTGTAGGTGTAGATCTCATAAATAGCACAAGGACGCTTCCACTCAATGGTCGGACTAAGCATCGTACGGAGCATAACCACCCGTGGAATCTTCAGTAATTGTGGTAACCGCAATCACCTTCCCCGGAGATATACCTCTTCGCCTTGCGCTTCCTCATAGGGACCGTCATAGTATTCAAGACTGCAGGATAGTCTAACAACATTGTACAATAAAGGAATGAGTTTCAAAGAAACTCAGTAAGGCAGTTAAAATCCATAATAACATACATGGCAGAATTCCAGAACAAACATAATGCAATATGATATGAGACAACCAATGAATGAATGATTCTAACTCTATGTATGCTGGTCTCTATTGGCGAGACATGCTTTAAGTCATAACACCGTACTTCTTTAGGAAAGTCCACTCACATCCTCAACCATTTAAGATATCTTGGATTCTCTCACGGATCATTTCACCGGTCTTGAGCAGCCGATTGGTAATGGGTCCTTCATCCCTCAGGACAAACCTTGGCAGGGGGTTAAGTCAACACACTCTCTCACAACCATTTGGTATAAGTACCGGCGCATGTCAGGGTAATACCTAGCCAAAATGCAAGTCTTCTACTTGGTTACATCAAGTCAGATCCAGATACTTCCATTCCTCGTCCCTGACGATCCTTTCCGGTATCCTTCACACTAGAGTCCTCATAGTCCCTGACTACGGACTCACCAACCCTATTGATCATCCACATATGGTAAACGGGAAGCTCTCACGTCCTCTCACGGGTTGGTTACCGGTCTTAAGCGCCCGTGAGCCCAAGTCTAACCATATGCAACCCTACCAATAAATGGCCCCCACAATGTGATTCCTGTCCTCTCACGGGTTGGTTACCGGTCTTGAGCGCCCATGAATCCCCATTACTACCACGGGTCGTTCGGTCTCAATACCCCTCCGATTAGGGTCCGACATAACAGACATCCTAGCCAAACACTACTAGACAATCCTAGATATGTCATCCAACAGTTTAGGAAGGTGTCCAGAGGGGCATCTCCGGAAACATCCCATAATATTCCCGTAGTAGTCCAAGGACAGAAATGTCAAAAGGACACCTCTCCTTCCCAAACCATACGTAAGCATACACATGCATCAATTCATATCATCACATATATGGTAACTCCATATATGGAAAGAAATCAATATTTACAAACATTTGTATAACATTGGTAAGTAAATCATACATGAATCAATTCAATATGAATAAGTAATGCTACTGTAATCAAAGTTATGCAACAGTAGTATATCATTGTAAGAATCTAATTTAGGAAACATATTAATGATATTCAAATATAGAAACTAGATTCATGCTATCTATGTAATTAAGGAAATAACCATCCTTACCTTTTATAACTCGCAAAGAATCCTAAGAAATCAAGTAAGATCTTGGCAAACTTGAGAAGAAGGTCCTAAACAAGTATATACAACATATTAGGAAAGATTCCTAACAGAAAATATAGCAAAACATCCGAAACAGACCAATTCTGGAGTTGCTGTACTCATTGGTCGAGTGGATTGGTCGAGTGGTCCAACGACCAATCAGTCGACCAATGCAGACATGAGCTTAGAAAATCAGAGTTTTGAGATATGAAATCCGAATTTGGTGGTTCAAAAGGGTACTAATCAAGGGGTAGACTACATCAGTAGTATTCTAGCATATAGGGGACCTCAAAACACTAATCAAATCAAGGTATCAAGATCCCAATTAGGAAACAAAAAGTTACCATAAATAAATCAAACATGGATCTTGATGAATTTTGAAATAGAAAACAAGGACAAGAACAATAGGAGGATGGATCATTGCTTTTGGTAATGAAAACATGAAAACATGCATAGGTCTTCATGGTATAAGGCTTAGAAGCATGAATCTAAATAAGGAAATAAAACCTACCATATATGTACTATCATGCATCATGAAGAACACATAGTAAGGTAGAAGAGAACAACTAGAATTCTATGGATTATGGATCATAGAAAGAAAACACAACCATTAACCACTAACATGATCAATGAAAGAAGATCCAAAGAGATCGGAATTCAGATTAGGAAATTAACAGAGATTAAATCATGGTTTGATCATGAATCCTTCAAAAGCTTGCAATGATCATGGTTAAGATCATTGTTCTAGCCTTTAATCCTTAGGATGATCATGAGAACATGTTCAGAGATGTTTGCAACAGAGGATGCAGCATCTCTTCTACTGTCTCAACTCAAAAAGGAAAGAAAAACAAAGATGTAGGAGAAGAAGAGAGAGTAGACATACCTTTTGATGCAAAAAGAAGAGTTCCGACGAAGATCCGCCAAGAAAACTCCAAGGATGCAAGAGAGATGACTTGCAGAGGTCTTTGGTTCTGTTCCGAGAGGGTTTGGAGGCAGCAAATACGAAGTGGACTCGAGGTTAGGCTTAAATAGAGCAAGAATCAACCTAATTGCCAAAGACAAGCACCCATTGGTCGAGTGGATTGGTCGATCGGCCCATCGACCAATCAATCGACCAATGCAGACAAAGAAGGGCCAAAATAGGGAATTGAAGGCCCAGATCAAATCCAAACCTAAAGGGGTTTTGCACACAAGTCAAGTGACTTACCTAGTAGGTAGAAATGCCTTCAAACCAAGATAGAGATCACTCCAAGTCCATCAACTAATTAGATCTTCATCAGATTCTGTTTCCATAAATAGCACCTCATCATCAACCTTCATGGATTCAAAGCCGACACCAAGTCCTCTACGGGGATGGCCCAAAGCTGACTTCTTACTTTACTTCGGGTCATCGGACCTACAAATAACAAGGTTTCCGGGTCAAGGTTAGGGCTGGGTTTCACATTCTCCCCCCTTAAAGAAATTTCGTCCCCGAAATTGAAAGCGTACTCGTGCTTCCAAAGAGGTAAGGAAACTTCTCCTTCATGTCTTCTTCCTTCTCCCAAGAAGCTTCTTCAGGGGTATGGTTCTTCCACCGAATCTTCACCAAAGGAATGGCGCGATTCCGCAGCTGCTTGTCCTTCCTATCCAGGATTTCGGCCGGTTCTTCATCATAGGTCAAATCAGCACTAAGTCCTTCAGTGCTTGCTGCAAAATGTGTTCCGGATTCTCTATGTATTTTCGGAGCATCGAAATATGGAACACATTGTGCACACCAGCAAGAGGCGGAGGTAATGCTAATCGATACGCAACGGGTCCAACCTTTTCCAAAATCTCGAAAGGTCCAATGTAACGAGGGCTAAGCTTTCCCTTAACATTGAATCTCATCACACCCTTCATTGGTGAGACCTTCAGAAAGACTTTCTCTCCAACTTGAAATTCCAAATCGGTCCTTCTCTTATCAAGATAAGATTTCTGTCTCGATCAAGCAGACTTAATCCTTTCTCTTATCATATCTACCATAGCACTTGTAGCTTCAATCATCTCAGGACCTAAGACTTTTCTTTCACCTGTCTCGATCCAAAGACAAAGGTGTCCTACAAGTACTACCATACAAAGCCTTGAATGGAGCCATGCCTATTGTTGCTTGATAACCGTTGTTATAGGCAAACTCAACCAAAGCTAGGTGTTCATCCCAATTACCACCCATATCCACCACACAAGATCCGAGCATGTCTTCCAATGTCCGAATTGTCCGCTCGTATTGTCCATCAAACCGTGGATGATGAGCTGTACTCAAGTTCAATTGGGTTCCCAAAGCCTTCTCGCAAACTATTCCAAAACCTTGAGGTGAACCTAGGATCACGATCCGAGACAATACTCAATGGCACACCATGCAGACGAACCACATTATCCACATAAAGCCCGGCTAGCTTATCCAGTAGTATGAGTGATTCTCATAGGAATGAAATGGGCTGATTTGGTCAACCTATCAACAATCACCCACACAAAGGTCATTGCCTTTACTTGTCCGAGGCAAGCTAGTCACAAAGTCCATGGAAATATCTTCCCACTTCCAACTAGGAATAGGAAGGGGTTGAAGTAATCCAGATGGAGGTTGTCGAACGGCTTTCACACGTTGGCAAGTCTCACACTTGGCAACAAAATCGTCAACATCCGCCTTTAGACCAATCCACCAAAAATGTTCCTTCAAGTCCTTGTACATCTTGGTGCTTCCCGGTGTACAAAGAAAGACCGACTGGTGTGCTTCCTTCAATATTTCTTTCTTAACTTCATCGTTTGCAGTGCACACACAGTCTTCCTCTAAACAACAAAGCACCATCCATGGATATACCAAAGTCGGGGTCCGACTCGAGATTCGAAGAAATCTTCTCAACTTTGGTCAAAAACTCTTGATCGAACTCTGCAGAGCAACAATCTTATCTCTAAGACCAGATCTTGCCGTCATGGCAGAAAGAATAAAATCAGAATTCTCAGGAACGATTTCCAAATCAAAACTCTCAATAGAAGACCACAATGGTAAACTCAAAGCATTTAAATCCAAAGTCTTCTTCTGGTTCTTCCTACTAAGAGCATCAGCAACAACATTTGCTTTCCCAGGATGATACCGAATATCACAATCATAATCGGAGACGAGTTCCAACCATCTCCCTTTGTCTCATGTTCAACTCCTTTTGGGTAAAGAAATATTTCAAACTCTTATGATCCGTGAAAATGGCAATCTTCTCACCGTAAAGATAATGTCTCCAAATCTTCAAAGCAAAGACAACGGCGGCAAGTTCTAGATCGTGAGTGGGGTAATTCCGCTCATAATCCTTCAATTGCCGAGAAGCATAGGCTACGACCTTGCCATGTTGCATCAGTACACAACCCAAACCAATCTTTGACGCATCGGTATAAACTGTCATACCACCGGAACTATCGGGTATAGTCAAAACCGGGGCACTTGTCAATCTATCCTTCAACTCTTGGAAATTCTTCTCACAAAGCGTCGGACCAAACAAACTTCTCTTCTTTCCTGGTCAACTTAGTCATAGGAGCAGCCAACCGAGAAAAGTTCTCAATAAACCTTCGGTAGTAACCCGCCAATCCAAGAAAACTTCTTATTTCCGTATCGACTTCGGTCTCTCCCAATCAGCCACAGCTTGGACCTTTTCAGGATCGACACGAATACCTTCGGCTGAAACTACATGACCAAGGAAAACTACTCTCTTAAGCCAGAAATCACACTTGCTAAACTTAGCAAACAACTTCTTTTCTCGCAACCTTTGCAAAGTGAAACTTAGATGACTCGCATGCTCTTCTTCGCTCTTCGAATAGATCAAGATGTCATCAATGAAAACAATCACAAACTTATCAAGCACATCATGAAATACTCGGTTCATGAGGTCCATGAACACCGCAGGAGCATTGGTCAATCCGAAAGGCATGACTCTAAACTCGTAGTGATCATACCGCGTTCGGAAAGCTGTCTTGAAGATATCACTAGACTTCACTTTCAATTGGTGATATCCAGACCTTAAGTCAATCTTCGAGAACACAACTGCACCCTTCAACTGATCGAAGAGATCATCGATTCTGGGCAGCGGATATCTATTCTTGATAGTCAACTTATTCAACTCACGGTAGTCGATGCACAAGCGCATACTACCGTCTTTCTTCTTGACGAACAAGACCGGAGCTCCCCAAGGTGAAACTCCCTTCTCTTCTTTAACTTTTCCCACCTAGTGTGTCACCTTGGTTTCCAAATCATAAGCAAGATATCCAAGAACATCATCAACAACTTGCTTCCACTCTTTACTTAAAATCATCAAAAATCCACTTGACCAAATGATTTGAAAACTTAAATCATGCTCAAATATATCCATATAGTCATCAAACAATATTCCATAAGGCAAAAATCACATTTTCCAAAAATTCAACAGCAAATGAGGTCACTGTGACCATTGGTCGAGTGGTTGGTCGAGTGACCCAGTCGACCAATCAGTCGACCAATGAAGACAGAATACGAAAATTCGCATTATAAGCCTCATTTCCACATTCCAACCTCATTCTAACTTCTTCCAAAGGTGAGAGAGCTCTAGGGAAAATCTCCAAGAGTTCCCACAAGTGTTCTTGAGGTGATTTAGTGCTTCAACAACAACACCACAACACACCATCTTCATAAACAAGGTAAATCTCTCATTCTTTCTTCCATTTTCATCTTCTCATGCTTGCATTTCAATAAAACTATGCTTTTCTTGTATCCAATGCTAGAAATCATGCTTAGGAATGCTTAGAAACATATTCCCTAGATTTTAAACACAATGACATGCATAGACAACAAGTTTTTACACATTTGGTGCTCATCTCGCAAAGTTTTATACCGAAATCGATACCTTTAGAAAAATTTCGTTTTCTCTCAAACCGCTTGAAATTTTCGCACGAGATCAAATGCTACATGCTCAAGATGACATTGTAGATGGGTCCATACAATTTGATTTAACCAATTTCAACTTTTCAAAAATCCAATTTTGACCTAAATTGCAAAATCCCCAAATTTCTTCTTGCTGAATTTTTCGCTTTAATCCAAGTTTTCGATCGATTTTCATCAAAACGACTTCATAGACATGAAATTCCAAGTATTGTGCACATGCTAGTATGTTCAAATCAAATTTCCCCCAAATTTGAAATTTTCCGAAAAATTACGAAAATACCCTTTTGGCTAAAATCTTGTATAGCACTAATTGGAATTGTCTCTTGTCTCTTTCACAGATACATCATGCGAGAGGGGAGGACGAGGAGGAGGTAGAGGTAGAGGTCGCATCGTAGGTGCTCTCGGGGGCGCAGGTCGGGTTCCTTTCGAGCCCGAGAGAGGAGGTTAGGAGACCGGACCTATTTGACACACCTCGGGCCGAGTTTCGTACGAGGCCTACTTCAGCTATTGTAACATCGAGATGGGGCGTCTACTTCACTTACGCCAGCTCGTAGCCTTCAGGATCCGGCAGAGGTTCGACACTTTGCAGTGGACTCACCTCTTCACCGAGGATTTGCCGGTATACCCGGAGCTAGTGAGGTTGTTCTTCAAAGAACCTTACTTACACAGAGGGAGGCTCGGGGCCGGGGACATCCACTCGGACTTGTCCTCGGGAGCAGGGGTCCACCGGACTCGGATTCGCTTCTCCACCCGGACATCGGCTGAGATCCCGCAGGTCCCTTACTACCCACATCGGTGTGTGTGGATACCGCGGGAGCAGACACGGACAGCCATCCGATGCCGTACGAGCTTCGCGAGATATGCTCCACGCTATGGGATAGCCGCCGATGCTTCACACCGTGGACTAGCGGACGGATGACGGGTTCTGCACGTATTATCGGTCGCATAGTCGGCCGAAACATCATGCCGAAAGCCGGACATCACCATCGGGTCACGGTGATGGAGGCCTTGGTCATTTACCGCATCTACATGGGCTTCGAGATCGATCTTTCCTACATCATTCAGCGGTCATGCTGGACTTAGTTCTGCGGCCTAGCATGCGGAACCTTTGCTATGGGAGGCTTCGACTTTGATCTTCGGGCATTTCGGGGTGAGTTTCGAGGATACTCCGATGGACACTAGATCACGGGGATACCCCATTGGGACTCGGACCATTCGACGATGAGACTACATCGGTTAGAGAGATCTCCTGGTCCAGAGGGTGAGGATGATGATGAGTCGAGAGGATGAGGATGAGGGATCGAGAGGATGGAGGAGAGGATATCGGTCCCGATAGTGATGATCAGGCCGGAGATGATACGAGATATGCGCGAGGCTGAGCTCGGTGCATCACGAGTTTCCTTCATCACATTTCGAGGCGGTGGCCCTTCACATGCGGTTCCGGAGACTTCGGATCTTGGTGCACAGATGAGATCGATGACTTCCATGCTAGAGAGGATGGAGGTCGGACAGGAGCAGATGTACGAGAGGATGGAGTCTCGACAGACAGGATAGAGCATCGGGTGACTCGGCTAGCGAGAGGAGTTCGAGCATATAGAGATCGAGTAGATCACCTAGATAGACCGTACCTTAGGATTTTCCATTTATGCTTTTCAGATGTAATCATTGTAAAACCTTTGAAATTAATGAAGTTCATTTTGTTTCTCTTTATTTATTGTATGTTATGCACTTTTCTTTTCCTTGCATTAGTGTCATTTGTTCAAGTATAATTATGGTATGTTATTCGAAAATGTTCTGTTATGCCTCAAAGTTCAAGTTTCTAATTCAGTGTTCTATTATTCACTTCTAAGAGTAGAAGAGTCACTTCGGATCAATGACTCAGGAATGTTCGGTTGTTGCCTTTTGTGGTTAGGATCTCCTCAAACCTTGGGCTCGATACCAATCATCACGCCCTCCCGGCCGGTACCCTATCCGGCATACCCGAGAGTGTGATCCACAGCCCGAAGATCGGTATCGAGTGATCAACCTCCCACATAAGCAATAACATAATCATGAACAACCATAACAAGAGTGCGGAAGATAAATCATAGATCCAATAATGAAAGAATGAATCATAAACGAAACGGAATACTAAATATATAATCGTAGTGTCAACGAGATAAGTAAAGTGAAGCAAAAATCCCACTTTACATCCAAGCGGAAAAGTAGCTCGAAAGAATAAACTAGATAAAAGCTAATCCCGAGTAGCAAGTACTTTGGGTAACTAAATTATTCTCCACTTTGTAGACGACATCCTTGTAGGTGTAGATCTCATAAATAGCACAAGGACGCTTCCACTCAATGGTCGGACTAAGCATCGTACGGAGCATAACCACCCGTGGAATCTTCAGAGTAATTGTGGTAACCGCAATCACCTTCCTGGAGATATACCTCTTCGCCTTGCGCTTCCTCATAGGGACCGTCATAGTATTCAGTACCTGCAGGATAGTCTAACAACATTGTACAATAAAGGAATGAGTTTCAAAGAAACTCAGTAAGGCAGTTAAAATCCATAATAACATACATGGCAGAATTCCAGAACAAACATAATGCAATATGATATGAGACAACCAATGAATGAATGATTCTAACTCTATGTATGCTGGTCTCTATTGGCAGACATGCTTTAAGTCATAACACCGTACTTCTTTAGGAAAGTCCACTCACATCCTCAACCATTTAAGATATCTTGGATTCTCTCACGGATCATTTCACCGGTCTTGAGCAGCCGATTGGTAATGGGTCCTTCATCCCTCAGGACAAACCTTGGCAGGGGGTTAAGTCAACACACTCTCTCACAACCATTTGGTATAAGTACCGGCGCATGTCAGGGTAATACCTAGCCAAAATGCAAGTCTTCTACTTGGTTACATCAAGTCGATCCGAGATACTTCCATTCCTCGTCCCTGACGATCCTTTCCGGTATCCTTCACACTAGAGTCCTCATAGTCCCTGACTACGGACTCACCAACCCTATTGATCATCCACATATGGTAAACGGGAAGCTCTCACGTCCTCTCACGGGTTGGTTACCGGTCTTAAGCGCCCGTGAGCCCAAGTCTAACCATATGCAACCCTACCAATAAATGGCCCCCACAATGTGATTCCTGTCCTCTCACGGGTTGGTTACCGGTCTTGAGCGCCCATGAATCCCCATTACTACCACGGGTCGTTCGGTCTCAATACCCCTCCGATTAGGGTCTGACATAACAGGACATCCTAGCCAAACACTACTAGACAATCCTAGATATGTCATCCAACAGTTTAGGAAGGTGTCCAGAGGGCATCTCCGGAAACATCCCATAATATTCCCGTAGTAGTCCAAGGACAGAAATGTCAAAAGGACACCTCTCCTTCCCAAACCATACGTAAGCATACACATGCATCAATTCATATCATCACATATATGGTAACTCCATATATGGAAAGAAATCAATATTTACAAACATTTGTATAACATTGGTAAGTAAATCATACATGAATCAATTCAATATGAATAAGTAATGCTACTGTAATCAAAGTTATGCAACAGTAGTATATCATTGTAAGAATCTAATTTAGGAAACATATTAATGATATTCAAATATAGAAACTAGATTCATGCTATCTATGTAATTAAGGAAATAACCATCCTTACCTTTTATAACTCGCAAAGAATCCTAAGAAATCAAGTAAGATCTTGGCAAACTTGAGAAGAAGGTCCTAAACAAGTATATACAACATATTAGGAAAGATTCCTAACAGAAAATATAGCAAAACATCCGAAACAGACCAATTCGGAGTTGTTTGTACTCATTGGTCGAGTGGATTGGTCGAGTGGTCCAGTCGACCAATCAGTCGACCAATGCAGACAGTAGCTTAGAAAATCAGAGTTTTGAGATATGAAATCCGAATTTGGTGGTTCAAAAGGGTACTAATCAAGGGGTAGACTACATCAGTAGTATTCTAGCATATAGGGGACCTCAAAACACTAATCAAATCAAGGTATCAAGATCCCAATTAGGAAACAAAAAGTTACCATAAATAAATCAAACATGGATCTTGATGAATTTTGAAATAGAAAACAAGGACAAGAACAATAGGAGGATGGATCATTGCTTTTGGTAATGAAAACATGAAAACATGCATAGGTCTTCATGGTATAAGGCTTAGAAGCATGAATCTAAATAAGGAAATAAAACCTACCATATATGTACTATCATGCATCATGAAGAACACATAGTAAGGTAGAAGAGAACAACTAGAATTCTATGGATTATGGATCATAGAAAGAAAACACAACCATTAACCACTAACATGATCAATGAAAGAAGATCCAAAGAGATCAGAATTCAGATTAGGAAATTAACAGAGATTAAATCATGGTTTGATCATGAATCCTTCAAAAGCTTGCAATGATCATGGTTAAGATCATTGTTCTAGCCTTTAATCCTTAGGATGATCATGAGAACATGTTCAGAGATGTTTGCAACAGAGGATGCAGCATCTCTTCTACTGTCTCAACTCAAAAAGGAAAGAAAAACAAAGATGTAGGAGAAGAAGAGAGAGTAGACATACCTTTTGATGCAAAAAGAAGAGTTCCGACGAAGATCCGCCAAGAAAACTCCAAGGATGCAAGAGAGATGACTTGCGAGAGGTCTTTGGTTCGTTCCGGAGGGTTTGGAGGCAGCAAATACGAAGTGGACTCGAGGTTAGGCTTAAATAGAGCAAGAATCAACCTAATTGCCAAAGACAGCACCCATTGGTCGAGTGGATTGGTCGATCGGCCCAGTCGACCAATCAGTCGACCAATGCGATGAAGAAGGCCAAAACAGGGAATTGAAGGCCCAGATCAAATCCAAACCTAAAGGGGTTTTGCACACAAGTCAAGTGACTTACCTAGTAGGTAGAAATGCCTTCAAACCAAGATAGAGATCACTCCAAGTCCATCAACTAATTAGATCTTCATCAGGATTCTGTTTCCATAAATAGCACCTCATCATCAACCCCACCTCACACCCCCCCCCCCCCCCCCCCCCCCCCCCCCCCCCCCCCCCCCCCCCCCCCCCCCCCCCCCCCCCCCCCCCCCAAACAAAAAGGTGCCCCCCCCAGGGGGGGGCCGGGTTCCCCCACCCAAGAGGGCCCACCCCCCCAAACCCCCCCCCCAAACCGTTAGACCCCACCCCAACACCCCCCCCCCTTTTCATGGCCCCCCTTCCCAGAAAACTTTATTGCCTATCTCAAACTCCAAGGGCTTTCTTCTAACGGCTGTATAACTTTTTTGTCTACTTTGAGTAGCCTTCATTCTCTTTTGAATCAATTCTATTTTCTCATAAGTCTGTTGCACATGGTTGGGCCCCAACACTTACCTCTCACTAACTTCTTTTCAACAAATCAAAGACTGATACTTCCTCGCATACAATGCTTCATAGGGTGCCATTCCAATAGTAGACTGGTAGCTGTTCTTGTAAGCAAACACTACCAGATACAAGTGGTCACTCCAACTTCCCTTAAAGTCCATCACACAAGCTTTAAGCATGTCCTCCAGTATCTAAATTGTTCTTTCAGATTGTCCATCAGTTTGCAGATGGAAAGTTGTGCTAAAATTTAGATGAGTGCCTAGTGCCTTTTGCAAACTTTTCCAAAACCTAGAAGTAAATCTAGGATCTCAATCAGATAGAAAGAGGTACTCCATGCAATTTCACAATATCCTTTACATACAACTTGGCTAGCTTATCTAGGAAGTAGTCAATTTGGATGGGCAGGAATTGGGACGACTTGGTCAATCTATCTACAATACCCAAATAGCATCATAGCTTTGCAGAGTCCTGGGTCAAGAGGTAACAAAACGATGGTAATGTGTTTCCACTTCCACTCAGGTATATCCAAAGGTTGTAGCAAACCTGAGGGTTGTTGGTGCTCTACCTTTACTAGTTGACTAGTCTTACACTTTTGTATGTATTCTACTATCTCCCTTTTCACATTATTCCGCCAGAAGTGCTCCTTCCAGTGTTGATACATTTTTATATCACCAGGATGCACTTTATAAGGGCTATTATGAGCTTCCATAATAAGTTATTGCTTTAACTTTTCATTGTTTGGTACACAAAACCTAGTCTTGCACCTCACAGTCCCTTATGTATCAAATTAAAGTCTGCCCAATTACCACCCTGCATTTTCTCTTTGACTTTGTTTAGGAATTCATCATTCTTCTACTCCTCTTTTATCATCTCGAGAATGGAGGGTTGCATAGTCAAGCTTCCCACATAGGTTGCGGCATCACTAATCACAATTTCAACACCCAGTTTTCTCCCATCTTCAATGATGTGTGGCTGTCTAGTTATCAATGCTGCATAATATCCTTATGACCTCCTACTCAATTCATCAACCACTACATTTGCTTTACCAGGCCAAGTTGGTAATTAATGTTACAGTCAAACTTTTAGTAGTTCCAATCACCTCCTCTACCTCATATTTAACTATTTCTGAGTAAAAATGTATTTGAGCCTTTTGTGGCCTGTATAGATCTTACATTTCCCTCCGTATGATGCTTCCATATCTTTAAGGCAAAAATAATTGCAGCTAACTCCAATCGTGAGTTGGGTAATTCTGTTCAACGAGCTTCAGATGTTTGCAAGCATAAGCTATCACTTCTCCATATTGCATCAGAACACACCCTAAGCCATTTCCAGATGCATCACTATAGACAACAAATCCTCCAGGTCCAAATGGCAAACTCAAAATAGGCAAAGTTACCAACCTTTGCTTCAACTCTTGAAAACTTATTTCACATTCGTCAGTCCACAAGAATCTAACACCTTTCCTAGTGAGTCTTGTTAATCGAATAACTATTTTGGAAAATCATTCAATGAATCTCCTATTATAACCTGCCATCTCGAGGAAATTTCTTATCTCAGTTACATTAGTGGGTCTAGGCCAGTCCATCACGGCTTGTACTTTGCTAGGATCTACCACTATATCCTTGGCGAAAATTACATGGCCTAAGAATACCACTTTATCTAGCCAAAATTCACACTTACTTGAATTTGGTGAACAATTTCTCCTTTCGCAGGGTTTGCAACACTGCTCTTAAATGCTTCTCGTGTTTCTCTTCACTCTTGGAGTATACTTGTATATCGTCAATAATCACATTTATGGAACACCCTATTCGTCAGGTCCATAAATGTTGTAGGCACTTGTGGTATCCTAATCATAGGTCAATCTTGGAGAAAACTTTTGCCTCTTGTAATTAGTCCAATAAATCATCTATCCTACGCAACAGGTACTTGTTCTTTATAGTCACCAAATTTAATTCTTGACAATCTATGCATCCTCATAGACCCATCTTTCTTGTTTACAAATAGGATAGGGGCTCCCCATGGCGAAACACTAGGTCGGATTAAACCCTTATCTAGTAAGTCTTGCAATTTCTCCTTTAATTCATTCAACTCCTATGGAGCCATTCGGTACGGTGTTTTAGAAATTGGAGCCGTACCCAGAATGAGCTCAATGGCAAACTCCACATCCCTTCTTGGAGGTAACCTTGACAAGTCTTCTGGAAAGACATCAGGGAAATCCCTCACAACAAGAACATCTGATAGCTTTAATTCTTTAGCTTTAGTGTCCACTACAACTGCTAGATATCCTTGACAACCTTGCCTTAACAACTTCCTAGCCTTCAAGGATGAAATCTTCTTTGGGAACCTCAACTTCATTCCTAAGAATTCAATCTCCAACTCATTGGGGGTCTCAATATAACCATTCTCTGAAACACAAATGACTAACATGATTAGCAATTAACCAATCCATCCCTAAGATGATGTCAAATCCTTCAGACCAGGATCATTAGGTTTGCTGTCAACATTTTGTCTCAAAAATTCAACTCACAGGCTTCTATCACCTCTCTAGTTTTCCTAATGCTACCAGATGGAATAGTCACACACAACTGGTAGTCTACTAGTCGAGGGTTCAGTCCTAGTCTCAATACAAAGTTCTTGAGATATAAATGAATGAGTTGATCCGGATTCAAACAACACAAATGCATGCATACCATAAACTCCTAATATACCTGACACAATTAACATATAAAAGCATTTATTGTTACTCTCTTAATGTAATAGTCATAATCTCTTTTCAAAATCTAACGTGTCATTTAAACTCACTATATTAATTACTTAGGTAGAGACCATACCTGCTACCACAGTTTGAGAGTTCGCAACCTTTTTGGTGGTCATGGTGTATACTCTTCCAGGGGTCCTTGGCTTTTGTCCCTCATCTGTTTCCTTTCCACTACGGGCATTTTGAGTTCCCTTGTGATTCTTCTATTCTTGTATGGGTTGACCAATCTAGGTAGGACAGTTTCTCAATATATGGCCCTCCTCACTTATAACAGATGAAGGTATCATGGAAACATTTTCCCCAATGTTTCTTTCCATACCTTGGACAGATCTTCTTCTCGTGCTATGGTGTTCGTTTACCTTGAAACTTGTTTCCTTGGCCATTCCCAAAATTTTTCTTGAAACCACTAGTTCTAAAAGGTCTCCAAAATTCGTTCCTCTTTTCTTCAATTGTCTCTAAGTTCTTTCCAATACTCAAAGATTTGTGAACGATGTACCATCTCCTTATACGTCTTTAGTTGAAGCACACCAATCAATTTCTAAATGTCAATATTTAATCTTTGTTTGAATTGTTGTGCTCACCATATGTGGAGCGTACTTTGAGAGTTCTTCAAATCTTCTTTCATACTCCATTACTGACATGGAGCCTTGCTTAAGGTTCATGAACTCAGAGATTTTCTATCTTTTCACATAAGGAGGGAAGTACTTCTTTGGGTGGCCTCTAGTATTGGTTTTGTCATTTGCCACCAAAGATCTGCCTCATCTGTGAGAATATACGTTGCACATGATCAGCTTCTGGGGGGTGGGTGCACTTCAGGGACTCAAAAGCCTTCTCCATATGCCTAATCCATCTAGTACTCACTGTTGGATTACTGTTATTCCCCTTGAACTCCTTTCTACATAATTTCTTAAAATTCTTGAGGACTTGCATATCATCACTCTTTTCATTTCTCTCAGCAGTCCTCTTTCTACCTCTAATTGTCCCAACTTGTGCTTCCTGAGTCACCTACTCATCCTGCCACTGAACTGCCCCAACCAAACTGCACAACGCTTCAAGGAATGTTGGATTTGGGGGTGTATTATAGGGTTCATTTGGCATAGGGTCCACTGCTGGTGTCAAACTCTCACCTTCTAGGTCAGCCAACTGTCTCAGTCTCCTTGTATTAACCATTTCCTGGTCACAATCGGAGTTTTATTAATTCCTAAACCTCAATTTTTCTTTCAATTCAAAATTATCAGTATACTTCAGTTTAACAGTCCATGATTCCAATTACCATATCCAAGTTTCTACAGTTATTCAAATCTATTCTAGTGATCTTCTATCCATTTCTATATAGTTCAACTCAGTCTAGTTCACATTAGCTCTATCAACCTCGAACCAAAAAGACTGGTTTTAGTTCAATTTTAACAACTTCCAATCAGCTAATTCAGTCGCCCTCTTATTTCATCTATTCCTAATCCTATAACATCAGATAATCGAGTCTACATAACCTAAAATGTGCTTTGATACCAACTTCTATCATGCCCTCCAATTACTAGGGCCAACTGGGCCCCATGACACCTTAACCCTATTAGGAGACCTGGCAGTTACTTCTCCCTTTTTCCTTCTCATAAATAATGGAAACCATCACTAATATACAACAACAAAAACTTTTGTATTCGATGAGAGTACAACTACTACTTCAGATTATCTGATGGCAACTATTACAGTATAGTTATAGAGACTATACACTCTAATATTAGATCACTATTAAATAGAACATCGATACTATCTTATACAAAACCTCAATTTATAACCCTCGAAAGGAGATGAATTAAACTAATGGACTCTAACAGGGACTTAAACTTTCAATCATTTCCTTGGACAGCAATATCCTTACCCTTGTCCTGAGTTCGTTTGTCTGTTTACAATAAGGGATAAATATGATTTGTTGGCCCAATGATTATTACAACACAACCATGCTTCAAATATGCAATACCATAAGAATAAGGATTAACATGCACATATGTCAAAACCAAACCATTTCCTTTGTAGAGAATACATATATTATAAGAAAGCATCATTATCTCTTCCCAAAAATTCTTTCACATATTTTCATTTTTGTTTCTCTGAGGATGCACATTTCTGTTCACCACCAAAGTGGCTTCTAGGCACAAGGCAATGTACACCTCGTGGATCGCCATCATTAGTACAGACTCAATCTTACCACTTTACTCTAGCCACAAGGGTTGTCTCGTCAGCACTATGTCCTTTATTCTGATTCAGTGTTGCATTTATTAAAACTTACATTTCATCTTTAAGATGCAAGAATACTAATAATTACACAATTAAAACCATAGTATTTTCAAATCATAGCCAAGCCATGAAACACTTGCAAATAAGCAGATCAAACATGCACAAAGTATGCGAATCAGATATGGTGCATAGTATATGAAGAACCAATCAGGTGTATAGTATGCGAGCCAGTCAGAGGCATAGTGTGTTGATAAATCAGGAGCACTGTATGCAAATCACTAAAAGGCATAATTTGCAAATAAATCAGGCGCACAATATGCAGATCCATCAAATACATAGTGTGCTAACAAACCAGACACACAAGATGCGAATCCATCAAATACATAATGTGTTAGCAAATCAAGCACTTAGTATGTGAGTCCACCAAAATACATAGTATGCTAACAAATCAGACACATAGGATGGATCCAAAAAATACAATGTGCTAACAAATCTGGTATAATATGCAAATCTAGTTGAGGCACAGTGATTAGATGCAGAATGCCACAAATAATAGTATTGTGTGATCGGTATGCACAAGACTTTGCAAACGACCATAACATGAGTTTGTTATAATATTCACCTGTGTTCCTCAAACACATCCTTTCTTGAAGATTGGATGATTTCCGATTTATGCGGGGCTCAAATAAGGCTTTCCTTCCCTTTTTCTCTTTTCTCTCTCTTCTCTCTTCTCTTTTCTCTCTCTTCTCTTTTCTATTAAGGAGCATGAATCTCCTCATTGGCTAAAACACCCCCTATATTTATATAAAAGAATTAATATTATTTCATTATATAATCAATAAAAAACAATTACTTTGGTACCACGGCGCTTTTGCGACCAACTTTTCTCTCGATTTCTTTTACTTTGAGGCCGCAGCGCTTTCGCCACCAGCTTTTCTCTCCTTTTCTTTTACTTTGAGGCTGCGGCACTTTCGCCACCAGCTTTTCTCTCTCCTTTTTCCACTTAATGAGGCTTGGGTGCCTTTGCAACCTCTTCCTTCTCTCTTTCCAATATAATAATATATAATATTATAATACTATATTTGCATTTATCCATATGTGTATACATACATACATACATACATACATGCATGTATCTTTAATTAAATAATCAGTGGGTCTGCTTTATGGGCTCATGGGCCCACTCCCACATCTTACACGGGGCCCACTAAGGGGTCTGGTAATTTATACTATTGGTTTCATACAATTACGCTAATCTTTTCCTTGTCATTCATTCAGTGTAATTTGTCGTATAAGAGGCCAATTGACTGAAATGCATATCGACCCAATTATGGGCCAAGGTTTCAAACATTACTAATTGTTTTAAATAATCTAGGGAGCTAGAACATTCCAACACAACATAGTATAATGAAATGAGGGGCATCACAGTCGGTGAGAGCATGCCCAATTGAAGGTTTACTTTGAGGAAGGTATAATATAAACGAAGGTGCAATATGATCTTGTTGATGGTTGTTTGGTTGTAGGTCATGAGGAGTTGGTGACTATGCAATACTCTTTTTTTCTTTCTAAAAGGTCCTTTTTATTAAAAGAGAAAAAATGTATTACATTGTCACACTATATACACATGTAAGGGAACCAAGTCACTCAACCCGCAACAACAATTGCATGCCCCCAATAAAGCTAACCTCATCGGTTTCCTTTTAGAGCTAAACACAGTGCAAAAACATTACAAGAGAAAGATAAAATATGAACCAACCTTAAAAATGAAATCTAGGTCATCCAAATGCATCCCACACTAGTACATCCATCACCAATGCTAGCAATCACATCCATGTCCGAACTCCTCTGCCTTGCTGCCAATTCTCTAGATAATCAGCTACTGGGTTAGTCTCCTATAACAATGCATTATTCTCCACTCCTCATAATGCAGATATGCAAGAAGTCCTCTCCCACATTGTTAAATCCACCATGGAATGGCCTTTTGTTGGATTAGCACTATAGCTGCAGTAGAGTCACATTAAATCCGTAGCTTCTGAATCTGTGAATGCCTTGCCCACTGCATTTCGGAAATAAAGGTTTTCATTTTAGCTTCAAAGTCTGTCCTCACTCCCAAATAGACATGATAGGATCCTCGTACCTTGACATTCTCATCACAAAATACTCCTCCAGCACTAGCATGCCCTAGGTTCCCCATCAAACACCCGTTGATGTTAACTTTACCAAAAGTTTGGAAGTAGCAGCCCAAGACACTTTTTGTGGTGTAGTAGTTTGTATCACTTTCAGCAATAATCCCATCCTTCTTGACTGAACCGGAACCTTTGTGTTTGTCCTCCTCCCCTGAACCTTATACACATGCTAACCAATGTCAAAGAATCCATCATCCTCCTCCCCTGAACCTTATACACATGCTAACCAGTGTCAAAGAATCCATCATCCTCCTCCCCTGAACCTTATACACATGCTAACTAATGTCAAGGAATCCATAGCCCTGAAAGACAACTTGCTCAAAACTGGAGGCCAAGGCCACCCCTCTCCTTTGGGGACTTGAGCATCTACTTGAAGTTTCTCATGAAACAAATGCCAAGCAAAGAGCTACTATCTAGGTTTCACACCCTACCCAACCAGTGTCAGACCTACCTGAATACCCGTGGTTATGATCCATCGCCAAGAACTAAGTTCACAACCAATCCACTTTACATTCACAACACTAAATCAATAGACCAAAGAAATCAAATGTATCAAAGTATAAATGTTATTACAATCATTCCATAATGATAGTTAAAGTCAAATTTTAAACAACGGAAGTCTCAAGTGTTATCATGACATGTTTATAGGCTATGTAGCGCCCTTGCCTAACAGATAGATAGAATATAACTAATTGCAATTAAGGCAACTACATTTCCAAACAATTTCCCTAGGGCCTCAAAATGGCTAGACTCCATAGGAGCAGTTCGAGTAGGGCTATGACTCTCCGTGAGCCTCGGTGTCCTCACTTGCTGGTCCCTCGTAGGACTCCGCCAGTGGCAAACTCTCCAAGTAAATGGCATCCTTATAACCTACAACTTAGTCTAAAGAAAATATTTTCGAGGAATGACTTTCATAGAACTCAATAAGGGCAACAATATCACATATCAAACATCCAACACACATACAATATATAATATATAAGTGTAAATGAAATGGGATAATGTATGTATATGCGAGTATGCTCCCATACTCTAACAAGTGTTAGTCTCTATGGTGGACATGCATTAAGTTATAACACTAGTCTCCTCTGGGAATGTCTCGTCACTTTGATCCCTCATAGAATTATTATCTCTGTTGGGATCCTACAGTAATGGCTTTCAACCACACCATTTGCAATGAATACTGACACATGTCAGGGATAAGCCGAGCCCAATGCAAGGTCATCTATGTTTAACACTACATGTGATCCGGATACCTTCCCTCATACATAATGCCATGTCATTCCACATATTGTTCCCAACTAGGAATATTATTCCTCACGAAATGGCTACTGTGTTGGATTAACATTGCATAACCCTATGGTTGTCCATATATGCTTCGGAAGATGCTCTCGTGTCTCCTCACGGAGTGGTTACCTCTATTGGATTCCCATGAGCCCTAATATTCAACATATGCAACCTTCCCAATGCATGATAACAATGTGTATGTGTCTCCTCACGGATTAATTATCTATGTTGAACGCCCATAGGACCCAATCATAGCTATCACGTGTCACTCGGTATCAATACCATGCTTAATGAGTAGTAGCATGTGCAAGGGTAAACTAACTAATTCATCTAGACACCTATCAACAATGTACATAGTTATCTAAGTGAATGCAAAGGCACCAAAGGCAATGGGAAAACCTATAACCCCATGTTGATATATATGTAATGCATCACCACCCAATTCCCAACACATCACATTCACAATCATATTTTGAAATGAATGAGTAATGAATAGCATAGACAAATAAAATCACATTGTCATCCATGCTTATATGTTTTACTATGATAATCATAAGAACACACACAACAATTATAATAGCATGAAATAGAATAGAAATCAAATACAAAAATACATAATGATATATTCCTCACTTGTCAACCACTAAAATGTCTCAAAGAATCTAAGAAGATCCACAAATCAAAGTGCTAAAAAGCTACACAAACCCTAAAAAACATGTAGATTAAATTAGGTTTAAGTTGGAAATAGGACTATGCATCAATAGGGTTAAAAGCACACAACCTGAATAGGGGTTTTTGGTCCAACCCACCAGGTACGGTTGACCTCCCCTAAGTTGCAAATCAATTGGGCACAACTTGCTCAATTCGAAACTATAAGTTTTGGGGACTTATGGGGCTTCAATGGAATAATGTTTATGCACCAAAATCACGCTCAAAACACCCAACAAAGTCTCAACAAAAAAACTACCAATTTGGTTAACAGAGTGTTAACCGTGGACATCTTTGAGATGACGAATCGGTCTCAAATAGAGGATATAACATGATTCACCACATAATGTGGGGGGGGGGGTGAGAGACATGCTAGAAAACATAAACAAGCATCAACTATCAACATTCACCATCATCAATGCCAACCAACATCCTAAGTGACTCAAAGAATAGTTGCAAAGAGAGTCTTAGAGATTTCTCTACCTCAACAAGCAATTATCCTTGTGATTGGCGCTTCGGCACCGCTAATCGTGCAAAGACTCCACTAATTCCAAAACTTTTCTCCTCTCCAAGCTCTTAACCTCCAAGAACATAAAATATTCGTTTGAGAGATGAAAGAACAATAAAATAGGGTTTCGAAACCCAAAATCCCGAAATTGCCCTTTCTAGGTTAGTCAGTTGGATCAACCGCCCTCGGGAGACTGCCCTTATAACTTCTTCATCCAAAAGTAGTTTTCGTCAAACTTTGAGGGTTGACTCTTCTAAACATGCTTGACATAGCGGTATGCTTTAGCTTGGAATTGGGGGTCTTCTAGCATCAAATTTTGTGCATGCCAAAATTACTTTTTTAACCCGTCCAAGTTGACTTTCTCTCCTTCCAAAATCATCTAAGGTGGTCAGATCATCTCCTACTTTGTCTATATCCATAAGTTTAGTTTCCAAACTCTCAGTCTCAACTTGAATAATCCAAAGCTGCCTTCTATTGGCACTCCAAATTTTTGGATCTGCAATAATGGGTTATCAGATTAGGATTTTAGGGGATTTTACACTGGGTAATAAGTTTGACTTCCTTACTAGCTGTGCCCAATTTGGACAATGCAATATGCAATTTGGTTAGGGGCACTTGATTTGTAGTTTTTTCAAGAGAGTTTATACTTTGATATGTAAACCTTGAAGTTTGGTCTTGGATCCTTTTCTTTCTAGGTGGATTCAATACCATTGTAACCACCTTAGTATCCTGCGTCTCTTAAATCATAGATGGCATTCCTTCTTATAAGGGCTTTGCCGGATGTAAACCATGCCACTCGCACAACTTCGTGACATTTAACCATAAAAGAATATGGGAGGACCCATTAACGGTTTCATCGTGATCCATGGGTAATTGAAATTCTGCGACCTCTTTTCTACTAGAGAATGAAATTTTGTTTTTATTTTATTTATTTTTCCTCTTTTTGAGTTGATGTGTCATGGTCATCTTATTTGCACCTCAACTAATCTTCGGGGGGGAGAGGTTATAAGAGGAGAGCCCCCAGACCAACAGAGATTCGAACTTTAGACCTCTTACTTATTACGTGTTGGTCTTTGCCAAGTCAGCCCACCCCTTCCCCAAGATGCAACCGTGAAGGATTTGGTAACTGAAACCTTAAGATTTCTGTGATTATATCAAACACTTAAGATTTCTGTGATTATATCAAACACCAAATGGCTAGTCTCCACATAGTTGCCACTTGGATACATCAAATCTGCAAATTAAAATATGGGAATTAAGAAGACCTAATAACGGCTTCATCAAAAGATTGCCACTAAATAATAACAGTGAAATTCGGTTGGCCCTCCAAGTAACCGCGAGATGACAACAAATAGAGGTTTAAATCATAACCAGGTTCCACTTCTTGTGGACATGAAAACATCAAATGACGTAATTGATGAAAAGAAATCTGTTATGTGGCCAAAATAGCTTCCATGACAAAGCAACCACACAAAAACCATGATCTTTCACTTAATTTGCTTTGCCCTTGATCACAGCAGAGGCAAGAATGACCTCAACATTATATCAAAAGACAATCATTACACTAGGAATTCTTTCCCTATATATGGGCTATCCACAATTCTAGGTTGCTCCTCATCAATTTAACAATCTTCTCATCCATATATAGTAGAGAGTCCCACTGGGCTTGCCAAAAAATTTTCATCAACATATTCTCTCTCCCCCTTGAAAGTCTTGATTGGCAATAGAAAAGGGCAAAGGGAAGGGTTCTGAACACAGCTACCAGTGAAGAACCCTAAAATGGCCACCAAGTACTTCTTCTTTCTATTTTCTTTTGCAGTTCTTTGACTTCAATTTGGTTTCTGGAAGAAGGTTGGGGCCAATGGATTCAAAGAATTGACTGCGGATGTTCATTACCAGAGTCATGTTATTACACTTAGTTCCTTGGAGCCAACAGAATTCTGCTCAGAAACAGCTGAAGGTAATCTTCATTCTCACACAAGGTACCCATGTTAGATATACAACTTCATTTCTTCTAGAAATGGTTTGGTAACGGCTTCTGCCACAAAGTCCACTCTAAATTCTTATCTATTCCTTTTCACACTTTCTTCTTCTTCTTTGTGCTTCTTCGCTTCATCGAGACCTCTGTGTTTTGAGAGTTTTTATTCCATGCTTTAAGGTACTTTTCATGCCTGAAGTCACTTCATTAATTAAACTTGATGAAAAAATTAACATGTAGCTGAATCAAATGTCTATTTTTTTATTTCCAACTGTATAAGATTAAGCCGTTTCTGTTATATTAGATCGAGTTCTGAGAAGCATTCCATCCTTCAACTTTGGTTAAAGTTCTAATTTTTTATGCTTAAAATTAGAGATTATTGTCGATCACTAGATTGGACATAGTTATATACCATTTGGACATACAGGTACTACTCATCTATCGTAGAAACTTTTGGGTATTTAAATATTAGTTAATTATTGTACAATTAGGATGATATGAAGAAGAAAGATTAAATAATAGATCCACATGAAATCAGGTGGTTCAACATAAAAGTCAATCCATCGGCGGCTTGCCATTATTGAAGCCTATTATTAGTTATATACAATGGGTGGTTAGGCAGGTATAATTGAGCAAATTTTAGTTTGACAAACATTATTCTCCACTACATGAACTTGTTTCCTAAAGCCAAAACAGTATCAACTTGGTTCAACTCAAAAGTCTAATGTACCAAAAAGAACTAAATCTCCTCGTAAGGATAATTAATTGTAGTCATATATCATCTAGTATAAACTCATGAGCTATGTTAAATAATACCCAGGTTTGTCATTTGGTGAGATGATGTTTTCAACATAAGTAGGAGAGTGCATTCTTCTGACCAAATGACATTGGCAGGCATGGCTACATGTGTTAATTATGTCAATAACTAGGAAAGATGTTTGGATCCTGAAATGGGCTTGGAACATTTTACATGGTGAAAATTTATCTCCACCACATGTAGGGGCTAGTGGAGCTACCCTAGGGCCAGGGGACCATGGCCTCCTCTCTCCCTTCTCCCAAATTTTTAAAATTTCCTTCTGGACTTCATTTGATATATGAAATATCAGCATTTAGTTACATCAATTTTGAAATTCTTCTTCTCCTTTTCAATTTTTTGATATTTTCCTTTGGCCCTCTTTGCATGTGTGAAATGTCAATACTTGGCCCCCTAATTGAAAAAAATCTTAACACTAAAGACAATGACTAAAGCAATCATTGTATTCTGTGCGAAATATCAGTACTTGACCCCCGAAATGTTAAATCCTACCTTTGCCCATGGCCACAACACTATCTATTTGTGTGTTTAGATGCTCACATTAACAAATGCTCTGTTCCATGCTTAAGATTCCAGGAATGTCAGCAACCTACTGGAAGTAAGTTGTTGGAATTTATTAATATGATTAATAAATTAAATGCCCAAGGGCAATATTGGAAACTCACTATTAGGGCGGTTACAAAATAGGGTTATATATTTTGGTAACCACCGCATTAGTGAGTAAGTGTGTGATTCATTCGCACGAGATTTATCTCTGAGAAACGGCAGCTCCATCTCCATCTCTCTCTCTCCCTCTCTCTTAGAATCGCAGGCTTGGAAATTTTTTCCTTTCCTCGTTTTTGATCTTCATTCCATTAATCCATGGCATTTGGGTTGTGGATATCATTCCCTTTCCTAGTGATTGTAGAATTGCCCCAGTAGAGCTTTGGTGGTTGAACGAGAACGTGGATCTAGACTTCCGCTGCGAATACTTCATAAAAGGGAAAGCGAATCCAGGTAAGGAACCTTTCCCCCGTCAATTAAACAATATTGATATATATGGAGTATTAGCAACATTGGTATCAAAGCCATAGGTTCCCACGTTTTTTGTTCCTCCCCATTGTTTAATTTTATTCTATGGATCCAATGGGAGGATCAAGGGTTTACGGAGAATCCAGGGTTTAATATGAAACCCATGGGAGAAGTGATAGGGTTTTATGGAAACCCTTATTTTTTGTTTGGGATCCGAGTGGGAGATTCTTGAGAATTTCCCTTGTAAATTTTTGCATGAATTGATTACCCATGATAATTAATTTTGTTTAAAATTTATTGATGGATTTTTTTTTCATGTATTTTTGGATGATTTTTTGAGTAAAATTTGTGTTTTACCGTTTTTTGGAAAAATTTCGTTCATAAAAAAATCCAGAAAAAACGCCGTTTTCTGATCACAGAATGCCAGACGGATTTTCCGTCTGGGCAGACGGTCATCCGTCTGGGCATAAAAGGCAGACGGAATTCCGTCTGGGCAGACGGCAGTCCGTCTGGGAGATGGATTTTTTTGGATATTGGTTTGTTCAGTTCAGAATGTGTTTCTAACTTACTGGACACCAATGGCCCAACAATCTGTGTGGTGTTTGGGCATTGAGGGCCTAATGGGGCCTAGTGGGAGCTAATGAGGTAGAAGTGTTCGTGTGGAACCACCTCATAGCATTAACATGATTGCATGTTTTATTTTAATAAAACTATTTTTTATGGGTCTATCAATCATGTTTCTTGCACAGAATGAAACTAGTGTATAAGTCTATGTGGGTTTGCATGAGAATTTGATTGAATGTTTGTTAGCATATCTTTTGGTTTAAATGCTTATCCCATAGGTTGACTATGCTAGTGCGATTTGTTGTTGCTTGAGTTGTGTTTTATGCTAGAATAGTTGAACTCATCCTAGTATGTAATGTCTCTAGAATAAATGGCTGCTACCAAGAGCATTGTTGCTAACTTCGCGAAAGGAGATAAACCGAATGAGAGGTATTATGACCTTTGGCAACGAAAGGTGCAGTATCTCCTAGAAGAATAGAACATGCTGAAAATCGTAAACTAGACCATGTCCCCACCTGAGGAAGGTACCACTGCACAGTATAGCAGGAACCTTGAGCTTTACAATGCCTGGAAGAGGAAAGACCGGGTAGCCAGGATTACAATCCTGAGCTCCATGAGGGATGACCTGATGCTTCGTTATGAGAAGCATAGGACTGCAAAGTCTTTGTGGGAGGCTGTGAAGTTCCAAAGATGGAGGGACTTCCACCACAAGAGGCCGCCAGCTCGGACTCACCTTTGACGGTTATAAGATGCGCTAGGGTCACACCATGAGGCAGCATATAACCATCATGTCTAACATGATTAGTGAGTTGAGCACATGTGGGTGCCAGAAGACTGATGAGGAGCAAGTCTTCGCAGTCATCAGGTCATTGCCAAAGACTTGGGAGCATATGAAGATCTTCTTGACTCATGTTGATGAGGTCAAGACATTTGATCAAGCTGCCAAGCACCTTGAGCTAGAGGAGGATCGGATGTTGGCCGATGTCCCTCACACTGAAGTAGTTGCTGCTGAAGCAAGCACTAGTAAGGGTGCAGGCTTCAAGCGCAAGAAGGAGAGAGCTCAACCTCAGTGGTCTAGGCAAAGTAACAGAGGTGGGAACAGAAACAAGAGTGGTTTATGAGACATGGTTTTAGAGTTGTATTTGAAAACAATTCTTTGGTTTTGTATCTGGGTGATACAGTTTATGGTTATGGTTTTCTTCTGAATGGTTTCATTGTATTGGATACAATTGATTATTCATTTAATTCTAGTAGTGCTTTTGTTTGCCAAGATACTGTGTGTATTGTTTCTAATTTGTGGCATGCTAGACTAAGACATATTGGCTTAGATACGATGAACAGGTTGGCAAGAGAAGGTCTTTTAGGCCAAGGTTCAATATCTGATTTGCCAATCTGTGAGTCATGTCTAGCAGGAAAAGCAACTAGAAAACCATTTAAAAAGGCTTTAGGAGCCTCTCTTCCTTTAGAACTTATCCATTCAGATGTGTGTTGGACCCATGAATGTGCATACTAGAAAAGGACATGCTTATTTCATCACATTCATAGATGACTATACACGGTATGGTCACATTTATCTAATTTCTCATAAGTCAGAAGCTCTGGAATGTTTTAAGAAATTCATGAGCTTAGTTGAGAATCAGTTAGATAAAAAGATTAAAACTCTTAAAACGGATAGAGGTAGAGAGTATCTCTCCGATATGTTCAAAGGGTTATGTGATGAAAAGGGGATATCTAGACAACTTACTATTTCAGGGACTCCACTGCAAAATGGGGTTGCTGAGAGAAGGAATAGAACCTTGCTGAACATGGTGAGATCCATGATGGCACAGGCAAATCTACCCATCTCTTATTGGGGAGATGCTTTGCTAACTGCAGCCTATATCCTCAACAGAGTTCCAACCAAATTGGTTCCTTCCACACCATATGAGTTGTGGACCGGAAGGAAGCCATATTTGAGTTACTTGCGTGCATGGGGATGTGCAGCATATGTTCACTCTACTTCTCACCAATATGGAAAGCTTGGACCTAGAGGAAGAAAGTGTATCTTTGTGAAATATTCTGAACCCTCAAAAGGCCATGTCTTCATTGGACTAAATGAGAATGAGAGGAGAACGGAACTTGAGTCTAGGGATGCAACATTCTTTGAGAATGATTTTCCATCTCTTTCAGGAGTTAACAAAGAATCATCGGAATTCTTTGAGATACAAGATAGTGGTCTTGTCACTCCAGGGATTCAGATTCTGGATAATGAACCTGGGGTTCATCCAGAAGATCCTAGTGGGAGTGGGAGTGCAGATGTGATAGCTACCTTAGACGGTGAGCGATCTGACATGCACTTGCGCCGTAGTGGGCGCGGGCTAGTTCCTCGTTGACGTTTCGACATAGAGGATGAAGCCTACATGGTAACTCCTGAAGAGATCAACTGTGAGATGACTTCAGTCGATGAGCATGAACCAAAGAGCGTGCAGGAAGCTCTTGAGGGGTCAAGCTCAAATGAATGGTTGAAAGCAATAAAGGAAGAGTTGGAGTCGATGAAAGTTAATCATGTCTGGGACTTGGTTGACTTGCCGCCAGGCCGAAAGGCAATTGGGAACAAGTGGGTTCTCAAGATCAAAAGAAAGGCGGATAGATCTATTGAGAGATTCAAGGCTCGTTTAGTGGCTAAGGGATACACCCAATGAGAGGGCGTTGATTATGAGGAAACTTTTTCCCCTGTGGTTAGGTTTGCCTCAATTCGCCTCATACTAGCCATTGTTGCTCAGTTGGACTTGGAGCTTTATCAGATGGATGTAAAAACAGCTTTTCTCAATGGTGAACTTGAGGAAGAGATCTATATAGATCAACCTCAAGGTTTTGAAGCAAATGGACTTGAGCGCAAAGTGTGCAAGCTTAAGAAGTCCATATATGGCTTAAAGCAAGCATCTAGACAGTGGAATGTGCGCTTCCACCAAGCTATGATGGAAAATGGTTTTTCCATGCTTGAGGAAGACCACTGTGTTTACACCAAGAGATTTGATAATAATTATGTCATTCTGACACTGTACGTAGATGACATACTTATGGCTAGCAATAGCAAGGAGCTATTGGAAACCATTAAGAAATGGTTGTCCTCCGTATTTGATATGAAGGACATGGGTGAAGCAAGCTATGTGCTTGGTGTCAAGATTGTCAGAAATAGGTAAAAGAGATTACTGGGTTAATCTCAAGAGACCTATATTGACAATGTCTTGATGAGATACCAGATGCATAACTACAAACCAATTGATACTCCAGTGGAGAAGGGTTTGCATTTGAGCCTTGATATGGGTCCTAAGACTCCAGAGGAGAAAACCAAGATGGAAAGAGTTCCATTTTCCAATGCAAAGGGTAGCCTTATGTACGTTATGATGTGTACTAGGCCGATATTTGTTATGCAAAGGGGTTTGGTTAGTCGATACCAATCAAACCCGGCATAGAGCACTGAAAGCACCAAGAGGATATTGAGATATCTCAGAGGAACGAGTAACTACATGTTGTGTTACCAAGGATTGGATTTGCGCTTAGTTGGCTATAGTGATGCCAACTGGGCTGGAGACATCAATGAGCGCAAATCAACCTCTGGATATGCTTTCTTGCTGAATGGCGGGGCCATTTCGTGGTGTAGCAAGAAGTAGGCTTGTATATCCCTCTCAACCATGGAAGCAGAGTATGTGGCATGCTCAGCTACGGTTCAAGAGGCTGTTTGGTTGAGGAGATTCCTTCGACATACTGTGATTGTGATGACATCCAAAGAGGCTGCCCTTGTCTACTGTGATAGTACGACAACTCTTAGCTATGTCAAGGACCCCAAGTATCATGGGAAGACCAAACATATACAGTTGAGATATCACTTTGTTAGAGACATTACATCAAGGAAGAAAGTTGTACTTAAGCACATATCTACTAGTCAGATGGTAGTTGACCCTCTTACCAACCTATAGCCAAGGATGTTTTTATTTCTCATGTAAAATCCTTCGGCTTGCGTAGATTGTGACTTATTTTTGTACTGAGACTTTCTTATTAATGAGTAATATGAGTTCATTCCAGCATTTATTCTTATTCACTTTCTGTGTGATTGTGTTTCTTCTAGCATAAAACAAGATATGTCAATAGGCAAGAGAATGGCTCACTCACACGAGCATTCACCTCTGGCACCTTGGAGGCGAGCCGAGATGAGACGGATTGTGAATGACTTTGTGTAGGTCAATTCATAATCATGATGTCGCCTTGATTTGGAATCAAGATGAGTTTTTCTATTGTGAAGAGAATCGACATGAATGTTCCCACTATTCATGTTGCCTATAAGAGCCAGTGCGTGTACTTTATGTGGCGCTAGGGTGGCGACAATAAAGAAACTCGGGTTAGGCGCAAGAGGTTGCAACTAGACTAAGACCTGTATGGTGTTGAGATGGACATACGTTCTATTGTATATAGAATGCTCCACCATAGCACATATATCATACTATGTGTGCTTAGCGATCACTGGAAATAAGAGGATGGATCCCTGCTCCTCTCATTGTGTGAGTCCTGGACCTTATGGTCCATTAGTGTTCTTAGTGACTTTCGACAACATCATGAAACGAAGGGTTGATGTGGCTACTTTGGGGTGTTACCTATGGTCATGATTGATTCGACCTAAAGGGGCACTACCGGGAAAGGAGTCAATCCTAAGTGTAGTGATGGTCTGGGGCGAAAAGAAAGGTTTGATTCAACTGCACCCTAAAAAGTGTTTGCTGGCGCCAACTGTATGTGTTACAGTAGTGAACATTTTAAGGACAAGAAGGTGATCTCTCAGAGGGATCGAGATACCTTTAGTCTGGTGAGTTTGAATAAACCTAGGACACTGTGTTATACTAATGCTTATTTGATTTGTTTCTATGAGTGATGTGCCATTCTGGCCTTCTGGGAAGGTTTCTAGTTTGGGGCTCACGCGTGCAGGTGTATATCACCGGTCGCACAACCCATTTTGCCGTATGACTTGTGGATATTAGTGTCTGGGACACAGGTGGTCTATGTATCTGGGATACATAGTGAAGAGATCAATATATATGTATATCTGGGATATACATGTGTGTCTGGGACACAAGAGGTCTATGTATCTGGGATACATAACAGAGAGATTGAATATGTATATCTAGAATATACATGCGTGTCTGGGACACAAGAGGTCTATGTATCTGTGATACATAGCAGAGAGGTTGAATGTGTATATCTGGGATATACAAGTGAGTCTAGGACACATTGAAAGATTAACACTTGCCCTTGTGCAAGTGGGAGCTGTTGGAATTTATTAATATGATTAATAAATTAAATGCCTAAGGGCAATATTGGAAACTCACTATTAGGGCGGTTACAAAATAGGGTTATATATTTTGGTAACCACCGCATTAGTGAGTAAGTGTGTGATTCATTCGCACGAGATTTATCTTTGAGAAACGGCGGCTCCATCTCTCTCTCCCTCTCTCTTAGAATCGCAGGCTTGGAAATTTTTTCCTTTCCTCGTTTTTGATCTTCATTCCATTAATCCATGGCATTTGGGTTGTGGATATCATTCCCTTTCCTAGTGATTGTGGAATCGCCCGGTAGAGCTTTGGTGGTTGAACGAGAACGTGGATCTAGACTTCCGCTGCGAATACTTCATAAAAGGGAAAGCGAATCCAGGTAAGGAACCTTTCCCCCGTCAATTAAACAATATTGATATATATGGAGTATTACCAACATAAGTCATAAATATGGGCCTTGCTCATTGCTGAAGAAAGGGACTACAACAATTCCTAGCCTTCAGGTTCCTCAATTATAAGATCCCTAACAGTCATGCCACCACATTCCAAGATTCTACAATAAGCATTCCTGCAAATTCCGGTCAATCCTTGGGGATAGGAAACTATGTAGTAAATAATGGATTAGGAAACCCGAAGCAAGAAGTCTCAGTAATCATGGACACTTGAAGCGATCTAACTTGGGTCCAACGCCAACAATGTGACATCAAATATAACCCTCAGAGAGATTATGTCTTCTACCCTTCTGCATCTACTACCAATTCGAATATCTCATGTGGCTGTAATGCTTGCAAGCAACTACCCTCAGCCACAGGCAATTCCCTGCAGCACTTCTTGTGGTTACCAAGTTAGACATGCTGATGGTTCATTCTCTCTAGGTAACTACGCAAGAGAGAAACTAACAGTCTAATTCTGATTTCTTTCCAAAGTTCAAATTTGGTTGCAGGGAAAGCAACAATGGCCTATTTGGCACTGCGGATGGGATACTCGGCCTTGGCCGCAACAAGGTCTCTACTGTATCACAAATTGCTGCCAAGTATGGAAAGACCTTCTCCTATTGTCTTCCATCATCAACTCGCTCGACTGGTTATCTTGCATTTGGAAATCAACAAGCAAGCATAATTAAGATAAATTACAATCATTTGGCAACAGATTCGCTTGGCCTATCATTTTATTTCTTAAGAATGACTGGTATCAGTGTTGGAGGGAGAAGATTGGCAATTCAGCATCTGTTTTTAGAACTTCGGAAACCATTATAGACACTGGAACTGTGGTAACTAGGTTGGCACCAACAGCTTATTCAGCGCCAAGGCAGCATATGATGAAGAAATGGCTAAGTATCCTACGGCCCCTGCATATTCAATACTTGACACATGCTATAACTTGTCTGGATACGCTACAGTAACAGTACCAAATGTAGAGTTGCATTTTGGTGCAGCTACCGACTTGAATTGTTCATCATTCTGGGATTCTAATTGGGGCAAGCTCAAACCAATATTGCTTGGCTTTTGCTGGAAAGTGGAAACAGTGCTGATGCTGAAGTACGGATACTTGGAAATGCGCAACAGCAGACATTTGAGGTGGTATATAATGTGGCAGGAGGAATAGTGAGATTTGTGGGTGGTGCCTATCGCTAAGGCGAACCAAAGAGGAAGAAGCCAAATTGACTTATAAATTTTAAAATGTTAATTCACAATTTGTGACTCTCTCTTTCTCTCTCTCGCATAAGAATCCATCTAATTTTTTGTGTATATGGAAACTAGTAAAGAAAACCTTGTTGTAATTGTATGGTTTTACTTGAAATTTTAAAATTTTTATTTTGTAAAATGGTTTGTCTTTTCTTAGTAGACACCTAAATGGCCAATAGATGTCTTTTGGGTGGCAAGTTTGGCGGTTAACATAGATGCCTTAAGGAAGAAGATACGTTTTTCCTGAGACAAACTTTGGTAGTCTCTCTTACTCTCCTATGGTAGTGTTTCTTATTCTCCTATATAAAGTTGGGAGGGGTTGTTTATTCTTGCACAAACGTTATTTGAGAATTCATTTTTAAACTGTCATCAAAACAGATTGGTGAATGCACCTTTCGGACCATTTAGTTCATCAATTGCAGAGTGCACCGTTTGTGATGGAAGGGTTGATCGATCTTGTGGATGAAATTAACGCACTCAGAATCTGTATACACTATTTGGGGCGTTTAAATACCTTAAAGAATTTACCACCATCGATACATCTCAACTCTGCCAATATTTGTTCATGTATCAATAGATGGATGTGCGTAACTATACTTTCGACAAAGAGGTTCATACTTCAAAACAGAGAAATCTCATACTTATTGTTATGCTTTATTTATCTTATACAATTGCCCATAGATACATTATATTTCCAACAGTTTTAAGGTATTTAAGACGTTGTATGCAGGGCTTTTGTTTGCATTGACCAAATGAAACATGTTTAGCTGTTGGCTTTCATGTTGCTGGTCAGATTAACAGTCATTCTTACTTTATCTTGGGATCAGAATGGCTATCTAACTTCCTGCCTCTCAATTCTTTATCCCTGGATAAATTTTTATCTTTGTCAATTCAAATCCTGAGAGCCTATTCATCCTTCTGGTTTTCGGTTTTCAGTTTTCAGAGTCATTGTTGTGTCATCGTTACCTCTTCAATATTTTCTACAAGATTGATGTAAATTTTAAAAATCGTCGCTAATGGTGGTTATAATGTTAAACCTTTGCATATGTGATAGAAGCTTTTGTGGGTGGCCTTTTTTTTTTTTTTTTTGGCCTTCTGGTAAATGGCGAGCTTTGCTCATTACAGTTTCTCGGCAAGCTTTGCTCATTATAGTTTCTCTATGGCTACTAGTCCTCTCAAATGGGCCATGTTAGGTGGCGATTTTGCTTCAGTCCTACGCAATAAATGCGTCGGACTGTTCAGAGAACCGTCTGATGCTCATCTTTAGATCTTGGCTCTTGATTTTGCTTGCACCTTTAAGTGACTTAAGTTACCTGCTAACCCGACCAATTTGCTATCTTCAAACCAAACCCATTCAGCTGGTCCAGACAAACCAACCCAAACCTTTTGAAAACAGCATAAGAGATTTTGCTCTAAATCTAATCCTCTTATTTCCCACCTCACTGTCTCCCTCTTCTCCCATCTTCCACCACTCTTCTATGTGAGAATGATTTTGCAAATGGCAAACAAGAATAAATGGCGGTGAGCTAGTCACGGCTCCAGCAAATAAGGCAGCTTCAGAATGAGGATCTACCCTTCAAGAAATGATTGAAATCAAACAAGGTCATCCTCTCAAGCCTTGCAAAACACACATAATCTCATTAATCAAATATTTCACCTCTCAAAAAACCATAACCTTGTCGGATCTTGATCTCTCCTTCACCTGCCGTGAATGGGGGAGCCGGATCTTCAGATGAGGAAAAGTCTGGGAAGAAGAAAAAGAAGAAGAAGAGTAATGAGAAAGAGGATGAAGGTGGCTCAGTAGAACCTGCAAGTGATGTTGGGAGTGATGAAGACAAAAGCGGGAAGAAGAAGAAAGGGAGGATAGAGATGACGATGAATAGAAATGCTTTAATTAGATTTTAGACTTCCTTTTTTATTAGGAAGGCACTCTTTGTTTATGTCTCTTAACATCGCAACCATTCTTTTGCGGTAATTAGCAACTTTGGTGATCATTGATATGTTTTGCTGAACTATGTTTTGTTCTTAAAGCTTTTCATTACTGTTAGAAAAGGATAGTTGAATAGACAAAGAGAGAAGAAGAGAGAAATGTTGGAGGAGAGAGAGAGAGAGAGAGAGAGAGAAAGAGCATGTAAGTGAGAGAGTATTATTTCACATAAATTTACGATTTAGTACAAGGCTTTATATAGAAATAGAATCCTTCTTCCTCAATGTTCTAGGACTCTTGAGTTACATTTGGTTTACATGAAGGTAGGTGTTTTAGATTACATAAAATATTGACTAGGGTTTTGTACCAATCAGTATCAAACTCTTCTTTGGGTTGACTAGAACCTTTGTGAGTACCAATTGTAGAGTTCTTCTTGAATGTAATAGCCAGTGTTTGATTAGATGTGCGACTTCTAACAATAGTTGAACTCTTGGAAGCCTTGAATGTATTAACTAGTGTTTGATCAGTTGTGGGAGTTCTGATAGCAATGGGACTCTTGGAAGCAACCCTAGTCGCGTAAGCTTGAGATGAAGTTGCAGCTAGGGTATCCCTAATACGCCCCCGCAAACTCAAGGGATATGAAGTGACATTAGGGTTGGCCAGCAAGGTGCTAAAATGTGGAGTAGATAGCGGCTTGGTGAAGATGCCAGCCAGTTGATCCTTAGTAGATAAGAAATGAACATGAAGATCTCCACATGTTTGGTACTTGTATGAAAGACAGAATTTGTAGTGAGATAGGTGGCACCAATATTATCACACCAGAGTACAGAAACAACACTTAGAAATATATGAAACTCGCGAAGTAGAGATTGTATCCAAGTGAGCTCAGTTGTAGCATTAGCAATAGTTCGATCTTCAGACTCTTAAGGAGGCATAGTCCAGATGGACATTGAAGAGTTTGTAGTGTGGTGAAAAATTGCCCAAAATAGGGGTAGAAATCCTATTTATAAGAAATATTGTAGTTTAAAAAGCATAATTCCAAAATTTTCTAGGGCAAGAAGAATAAGCTAGCAAGGTAAGGCCAGCTTCAACAATATGTGATGACGGCGCTTGACAGCCCCATTTTGCTCATAAGTGTGAGGACAAGGGAGGCGATGATTAATCCCACAAGAAGTGAGAAAGGTAGACACAATGCGAGATTTGCCACCCCAATCACTCTGAAATCATTTATTCCGGCTTGAAAATAAATTTTCAACAAGTAATTTAAACTGTTGAAGAATCCCAACAACCTCATATTCAAATGCATAGGATGTAACCAAGTATATTTACTAAAGGCATCCAGAAAAATAACATAGTATCGAAAACCATCAATAAAAGCAATAGGAGAGGGTCCCCACACATCCGAATAGATCAAATCCAAAGGGGCTTTAAATTGAAGTAGAAGAGGAGAAGTGGAGTTTATGACTCTTTCCTTTTTGACAAGCATCAAACAAACTATGAATTTTCTCAACAGTAACAGGTAATTTAAATTGAGAAACAAGACGATGGACTATTTTAAAAGCAAGATGACCAAGTCTAGAGTGTCACTGGAAAACAGAAGCGCGTTCACCAATGAAAACTTGTGAAGAAAAGTCGCCCAAGGGCATCTAGTAAAGCCAATTCCTAACGGTTCCCTGGAGAAGACACGTCTTTGTTGCTCGATCCTTCACATAAAACATGTCAGGATAAAACTCAAAGATAGCATTATTGTCACGAGTAAACTTGGAAACAGATAAAATGTTCTTTTGAATAGAGAGAACATGAAGGACTTTATTGAAAAAACAGAAGAATTCTATGTAGGGAGAGAAAAAGTATCAGTGTGAGTGATTGGCAAGCCTGTACCGTTACCTACCAAAACATTATCTGAACCAGTGTAAGTTTGAGCTAGTTGAAGATTGTCAAGGGCATTGGTGATATGATGTGTAGCCCTAGAGTTAGGATACCAAGTGTTGTTTGTATAAGGTCCTCCAAAGAGTTTGAAAACATGCATAAAGGGGGGAGAATTGGATGTACCTTGAATAGCATGATTGTAGTGTTGATAACAATCACGAGCTTTTATGGCCGTGATGATCACAAATTTTGCAAGTAATGAGAGAGGATTGTTGTTGTTTGTAACCATTGGTAGAGGGTGGAGTGGCAAGAAGTGGAGGATGGTAGCTAGAAGAACATCCACGAAAAAGTTTGCCTCTGTAGTGCGATCGACCTCGAAAGGGAGGACGATAATTGCGAGCATTGCCAGTCTGAACCAGATTATCCAAAGTTAAAGAGGAGTCATAGTCTAAGTCATCCTTAACACTAATTTCTTGAGTGAGTAACATTCCTTTTAACTCATCAAAAGGGACGCCATGAGTTGTAATAGAAGTAATAAAGGTTGAATAATCAGGGCCCAATCCATTGAGAACATGAAGACAAATATCATCATCTAAAACAGTCTTACCGATAGCCGCAAGTTGATTGGTAGTATGCTTAATACGAAGAAGATAATCATGAAACGTACTATTACCTCGTTTCATGTTTTGTAACTGAAGGCAAAGTTGCATAATCTTTGTTATAGAGGGTGTGCATAGGTAGATTCAAGATAAAGCCAGACTGCTCTTGCGGTAGAACATTCAACAATTTGAGCATGAACGGATTCTATGAGTGAGACAATAAGCCAACACATGAGAAGTCGGTCTTGACGAATCCCTGAATTGTAGGAATGATTCGGTTTGCATATAGGAATGGAGTCTTCTTCATTGACTGTAGTTGCCGGAGGACAGATGGAGGAGCCATCCACAAGAAAAAATAAGTCATAAGTCTTCAAGAGAGGAACAAGTTGCGACCTCCATAGTAAATAATTGTTGTCCGTGAGCTTGATGGTCAGCAGATTTTTGAGGGAGGGAGGTGAATAAGGGGAGAAGAAAAAACCTAGTACTCTAATTCCATGTTAGAAAATGATAGTTGAATAGAAAAAGAGAGAAGAAGAGAGAAACGTTGAAGGAGGAGAGATAGAGAGAGACGTGAGGAGAGAGAGAGAGTATTATTTCACATAAGTTTAAAAGGAGTTAGTACAAGGCTTTATATAGAAATATAGTCCTTCTTCCTCAGTGTTCTAGGACTCTTGTAGTTGTGGTTTTAGGACTCTTGAGTTACAGTGTTTTGGTTTACATGAAGGTAGGTATTGTAGATTATATAAAATATTGACTAGGGTTTTGTACATGTTGCGTCTAGAACTTCTTCGAGGGTCGGATATTGAGATGACCACCTTAAGAAGCTCTCCAGCCAAGTTGGAATAACTGGGATGCCTGCACACACAAAGAAAGCAAGAACAGTCCGGCCAAGTTTTGGCCGGGGAACTGCCTCCGACGCCCAAGTCAGCCTAGGCAACAATAAGAGTTCTTGAGAGAGTTCTCAAGAATGTAATGAGTAATTACTCAGATGAAGTTCTTGTACCTTTTCATCTTCAATCGTTGGATCGCGACCTTTCATGTGCCTGATCTCAACCGTCGCCTTGCTTGATTCCTAGCCGTTGGATGCATCTCTTCATCTTCCTCCTCCTCACTATAAATAGAGGTTCAATCCTCATTTTCATTTTTTTTTTTTTTTTTTTTTGCTTGCAAAACTCTCTCTCTGAAGTCTCCTGACTGCGTTGCTTGCTTTCTTCAACTAGCTATTCCAATCCTTCAACCAGTAAGTTATTTCTAACTTTTCTCCATTTCTTTCCTTTGTCATTTCTGCATTATGGATAAGTTAAGAAAAGGCAAGGAAATAGCCCGAGCCACCTCCCGACTGGAGGTCCCGACTACTGAGATTTCCAGTCCCGAGATGTCTTCCCGAACTCAATCTATGCATTATTCCAGTGAAGATGATTTCTTAGATTCTCCTGACTCTCATATTGTGAGAGCAGCTGCTGACTTAGCTAGGGACGACCCTCTTGACCAAGAACCCCTATGCTCTAATTTAGGAACGGACTTAGTCAATTTCGATCCTTCTGTGGATTCTCTGGCTGAGCAGGAGGTTGATAGTATCAGTCAATCTCCTTCTAAATTCCGAGTTGCTAGTCAGAGGCATTATTCGCCTCGTCAACCCCTTTCTCGTCCTCAAGATTGCCGGAATCGTTGGCCACCATTTCTCCCTACTGAGTTGCTTTCTGAAGAGGCAACTCTTGAAGAAAGGAACAAGCCAAAAACGCCTTCTCACATTGACTATGACCTCAAGCTCTCGGGTCCCAAATTCTATCCCGGAGATCTTGCCCAAAACCATCTTGAACATTTGAGGGATTTCTGTGAGATTCCAAAGGATTATTCCTTCTTGCTCCCGTCTTCGTCCAGTCGGGTTGGAGAGCCCCCAAAAGGGGCCTTCTCCCTTTATTATGATGCCTTCTTAGGAGGTCTTCGCCTTCCCGTCCAGAAAATTATTGAAGACCTTCTAACACATTATGGAATTTCTCCTACCAATCTTATTCCAAATAGTTGGAGAAATGTCACCTGTTTTGTTGGTTTCTGTTATAATGTTGGTGTCAAACCAACCTTCCCCCTTCTTCAACGTTTCTTCAAAGTTAAGAGTCAATCAAAGGGGGGTTGGCTCTCTCTTCATCGTCGGGTAACTGACGCGGTTGACTGGTCGGGCAACATTATTTTGCCGGTCTATGCCTACATCCACCAAGGGGTGGAGACATCACTTTCTTTTCTGCAAGCCCCCAGTCCCGCCGCCATTCCCGACTGCTTTTGTGAAGAAATCCAACTCAGATCTTAAAGAACCCAATAATCTTGTTGAGTTGTCCGCCGCCGAAGAAGCGGCTTTAGAAAAGATCATCCAGGTTAAAGGAGATTCAGCCGCAGTTCACGGATACTTGTCTGAGTATCTGTTTATTCTTCAGTTGTGGGGCTTTTCTCCGGGTGAGCCCCTTATTCATTGACGTTCTTCAATTTTGTGGATTTTCTTATCTTGCATCTTCTAATCTTCTTCGTTTGTTGTCGTAGTGGCTAACAAATTGGATATCGATGCTCTTCGGGCTATTACGAGCGGGAATACCAAGGAGGCTTTTGCCCGAAAGCCAGTGAAGAAAGGCGGAGCCAAAGAAACTGGTCCCGTCGTCCAAGCCCTTAGTGTCCCTGACTCGTCCAAGTCTTCGGGCAAGAAGACTGCCAGGAAGAGTTCTTCAGCTGGGGGAGGTCCTCCCGAGATAGGCGTCCCCATCCAGCCGCTCGGGTAGGCCTTCCAAGAGGCTTCGGGACGATGAAGATGCTACCGAAGGGGACTCCCGAAAGTCCCCCGTGTTTGTTCCCGGGTGGGACTTAACCTCGAGTGACACGGTGCTGGGGGATTCGAACGCAGCCAGGACTTGGCTTCTTGAAGGGATGATCCCTTCTGATCGCCAATATTTGAAAGATCTCCCGGATGACAAGTTTTATGCCAGTGCCTATAGGTAATTCTCTGTCCTTATCTTTTATAGTTCTCCAAGTGACTTCTGTAATATGGTATTCCATATTTTCTTCAGGTACTTCTCTGAAGGGGCACATTATATGGGAGAGTGCATGATTCGCTCGGAGCATCTGACTAACCAGCTTCAGGATGTTGAGAAGGCTCACAAACGGTCTGTCATGGAGCTTTCTGAGTCTATCAAGAAAGTTGAGGCTCTGAAGAAACGCGATGAAGAAAAGAGTCTAAAGCTGAAGGAGGCGTCCAAGAGAAAGTCAGTCCTTAAAGAAGAACTTTCTCAGACGAAGAAAGACTTGGATGAGGCCCTTAAAGATAAGGAAAAGCTAACGCGCGAGAAAGCTGAGATGGAGTCTACTACCCTTGAGCTTCGCTCTGAAGTTCGGGCAAGAAAACTTCCTATTAGTGCCGAGGATGTCCCCGACGTCGTCCAAAAAGAAATCATCGCTTCTTACCTTGGGACTTCTCAGTTCAAGAAACTTTAGTTGGCTCTCTCTACTTCGACCTACCGCCTCGGGCTTAATGATGCTTTCACTGCAGTTCTTCGACGGGTTGATATTCCTAACCCGAAGGAGTTTGCCGGGATGCTAGACGGTAGAGTCTACGAGACTCATGAAAGAGATGTACCTGAAGGTATTGAGTGCAGGGAGCCATTTACCCCTCCTGATCCTCTTCTCTATATTGATGAAGATGAAGAAGTGGGCTCTGGAGAGAGTCTCGAGAAAGAGCGTCCGGACGAAGAGCTTCCTGAAGGAGAGGATCCTCCTGAGAACTAAAAGACTTACTTAACTTTTTCTTGCTTCTGCTTTTGAGAAACTTAAATACTTGAACTTTTGCTCCTCTTTTTGGAATTTTTGTAATATTGGTCCTTGTGGCCAAGTATTTTGAATTGTAATGTAGTTGTTTTCTTCCAACTAAGGCATTGTGCTTCTTTGACTTGTCCCGAGTATCTACCCGAGTCACTCCCCTAGCGGAATGCCTTAGGGGTTATGATGCGTTTAGCCTTTATTCCTGATGGTGCCCGGATAGGGTTCCGAATGAAGGTCTTGGAGATAATTGTATCTTATGTGAGCTTTCTTGGTCTTTCATAAGAAGTGGAGAAATTCTCCCGAGTGGCTACCCAAGTGAAATCCCAAGTGTGGCGCCTTTGAGAAATTCCATCTTATGAGAGCCTTTCTTAGACTTTCATGAGAAGTGGAGAAATGCTCCCGAGTGGCTACCCGAGTGAGGTCCCGAGTGTGACGCCTTTGAGAAATTCCATCTTATGAGAGTCTTTCTTAGACTTTCATGAGAAGTGGAGAAATTCTCCCGAGTGGCTACCCGAGTGAGGTCCCGAGTGTGACGCCTTTGAGAAATTCCATCTTATGAGAGCCTTTCTTAGACTTTCATGAGAAGTGGAGAAATTCTCCCGAGTGGCTACCCGAGTGGCTACCCGAGTGAGGTCCCGAGTGTGACGCCTTTGAGAAATTCCATCTTATGAGAGCCTTTATTAGACTTTCATGAGAAGTGGAGAAATTCTCCCGAGTGGCTACCCGAGTGAGGTCCCGAGTGTGACGCCTTTGAGAAATTCCATCTTATGAGAGCGTTTCTTAGACTTTCATGAGAAGTGGAGAAATTCTCCCGAGTGGCTACCCGAGTGAGGTCCCGAGTGTGACGCCTTTGAGAAATTCCATCTTATGAGAGCGTTTCTTAGACTTTCATGAGAAGTGGAGAAATTCTCTCAAGTGGCTACCCGAGTGAGGTCCCGAGTGTGACGCCTTTCAGAAATTCCATCTTATGAGAGCCTTTCTTAGACTTTCATGAGAAGTGGAGAAATTCTCCCGAGTGGCTACCCGAGTGAGGTCCCGAGTGTGACGCCTTTGAATTCTCTTGGGTTCTTCGTTGATTTGAAGAGCGCTCCTGGGTTCTTAAGCTTGTTAAGAACTCTCCTGGGCTCTTCTTAAAAGGTGGGGAAATTCTCCCGAATGGCTACCAGAGTGAAGTCCTGAGTGTAACGCCTTTGAACTCTCTTGGGTTCTTTGTTGATTTGAAGAGCGCTCCTAGGTTCTTAAGCTTGTTAAGAACTCTCCTGGGCTCTTCTTAAAAGGTGGGGAAATTCTCCCGAATGGCTACCCAAGTGAAGTACCGAGTGTAACGCCTTTGAACTCTCTTGGGTTCTTTGTTGATTTGAAGAGCGCTCCTGGGTTCTTAAGCTTGTTAAGAACTTTCCTGGGCTCTTCTTAAAAGGTGGGGAAATTCTCCCAAATGGCTACCCGAGTGAAGTTCAGAGTGTAACGCCTTTGAACTCTCTTGGGTTCTTTGTTGATTTGAAGAGCGCTCCTGGGTTCTTAAGCTTGTTAAGAACTCTCCTGGGCTCTTCTTAAAAGGTGGGGAAATTCTCCCGAATGGCTACCCGAGTGAAGTCCTGAGTGTAACGCCTTTGAACTCTCTTGGGTTCTTTGTTGATTTGAAGAGTGCTCCTGGGTTCTTAAGCTTGTTAAGAACTCTCCTGGGCTCTTCGTAAGAACGCTCTTGGGTTCTTGAACTTGTCAAGAACTCTCTTGGGTTCTTCTTAAGAACGCTCTCAGGTTCTTGAACTTGTCAAGAACTCTCTTGGGTTCTTTTGAAGAAATGCTTGTGTCTTCTTCGCTATAACTTTCTTTTCGAAAAAAAGGATGTCAAAAATGGAGACGTAGACTTTATTGAGAATCAAATGGTCTTTCGACTTGGTCGCAAATGCTATATATCTGGACTAATTCTACTGATAGAATTTTTGAAGATTCATGGAATTCCAAGTTCGATCAATTGTCTCGCCCGTGGCTAAGCTTTTTAGCTTGTATGTCCCTGGTTTTGTCTTTTGTTCGATGAGATATGGCCCTTCCCATGTGGGTGAGAGCTTGCCTTGGTTTCTTGGGTCTGATGCCGTAACTTTGCAGAGCACTAAGTCACCCGCACGATGTCTTCTATTTTTTACCCGAGCATTGAAGTATCCAGCTACTCGGTTCTGATATCTGTGATTTCGGTATTCTGACATGCTCCGCACTTCGTCTATTAGATCAAGATTGCTCTTCAAGCCTTCTTCGTTTGCTTCTTCATTGAAGTCTGTGTATCTCTTTGATTCTGCCAATACCTCCACCGGGACAAGTGCTTCTGTGCCGTAGGCTAGCCGAAAAGGTGTTTCTCCCATAGGAGTTCTGGCCGTGGTGCGATATGACCAAAGGACGCTTGGTAGTTCTTCAACCCATTTGGCCCGACTTGTCTCCAGACACTTCTTTATTCCATCCAAAAGCGTTCAATTGGTTATTTCAACATGCCCATTGCTCTGTGGATACGCCACGGATGAAGTTCTATGCTCGATGTGATATCTTTCACAAAAATTCTTGAAGCCGGCTCTGATAAATTGCTTTCCATTTTCGGTCACAAGGATCTTTGGAATTCCAAATCTGTAGATGATTCTTTCTTGAAAGAACTTCTCCATTTGTTTCTCATTAATGGATGAGAGAGGTTCGGCTTCCACCCACTTAGTGAAATAGTCGATTGCCACGATCAAATATTCTCTATTGTTGGCGGCCTTAGGGAGCTTTCCCACCAGATCCATTCCCCACATGGCGAAGGGAATCGGACTGGAGACAGATGTAAGAGGGACAGCCGGAGTCTTCGGAACAGATGCATGAAGTTGACATTGCTTGCATTTTTTGACATAGTCCACGGCATCTTTCTGAATAGTCGGCCAATAAAGGCCTTGGCGTATTATTTTATGGGCCAAAGCCCGACCTCCCATATGTGCTCCACATATTCCTTCGTGTACCTCGGCTAAGGCGTATTGAGCTTGAGAAGGGCCAACACACTTTAGAAGAGGCAGTGTGACCGATCTTTTATAAAGTTGTTCTTCAATAATGGTGAACTTCGCTGCTTGATTTTTAACTGCCTTAGCCTCCTTGACGTCTTCTAGAAGGATATCATTCTTCAAATATGATATAATCGAGTTCATCCAACTTGGCTCTTCTTCAATATCCATTGCCTCGGCTTCCCGAATGCTAGGAATTTCTAATTGTTCAATATAAACGGCTAAGCCCAAGGTCGAATACTTGGATAACTCATCTGCTACTTCATTTTCCTTTCTCGGAATTTGCTTTATTTCGAGATGATCGAAATAATGGCGACAATCATCAATTTTGGCTATGTAATTTGCCATTCTTGTTTCTTTTGCCTCGTACACGTTGCGAACTTGATTCACAATCAACTGAGAGTCACTTCGGACTTCCAATTCTCGGACTCTTAGGGCTCGGGCAAGTCTTAGTCCTGCTAGAAGGGCTTCGTACTCGGCCTCATTATTAGAGGCTTTGAAGTTGAATCTTAAAGCATAATGAATAGTGAATCCATTCGGGCTGATTAGCATTAACCCTGCTCCACTCCCGAAAGAGTTGCTCGAGCCGTCAACATATAAAGTCCATAACTCCTGACCGGGTGGATCTTCTACTCCTGAACTGGGCATGCTATTCTCAAGAACAAAGTCGGCTAAAACTTGTCCTTTTATGGCTGGACAAGTTCTGTACTCGATTTGGTATTCGCTTAACTCAATGGCCCATGTTACCATTCTTCCTACTAAGTCTGGTTTCTGTAGTATTTTCTTCAACGGGAAGTTGGTCAAGACTACAATTGGATGGGCTTGGAAGTATGGTCTGAGTTTCCGAGATGCGACTACAAGGGCTAAAGCTTGTTTGTCCACATCCAGATATCGCGTCTCGGCATCTACTAGAACATGACTTATGAAATAAATAGGGTTTTGCGAAGTACCTTCTTCTTTTACTAACACCGCCCTTACTGCCGCTGGAGAAATGGCTAAGTATGTGAATAATTGTTCTCTCGTTGAAGGTCGGGCTAAGAGAGGTGGAGTCCTGAGCTTCTCCTTTAACTTCTCAAACGCTTTCTGACATTCATCCGTCCAGAGTGTATCCTTTGCCTTCCCGAGGTCTTTAAGAGCCTTGAAGAAAGGCAAACATTTCTCACCCGATCTAGAAATGAATCTGTTTAAGGCTGCTACTCTTCCGATTAAGCATTGAATATCCCTAACCGTCTTTGGCGATTCCATCTCGAGCAAGGCTTTGATTTTTTCTGGGTTGGCCTCGATTCCTCGTTGGGATACCATAAATCCAAGGAATGTTCCGGAAGAAACTCCGAAGGCGCACTTCTCTGGATTTAGCCTCATCTGATATGTTCTTAAAGTATCAAAGACTTCTTCAAGATGTTCCAAATGACTTCTTCGGACAATACTCTTTATGAACATATCATCCACATATACTTCCATATTTTTTCCTATTTGGTCTTTGAAGACTTTGTTTACCATTCTCTGATAAGTGGCCCCAGCATTCTTCAACCCGAATGGCATTACTTTGTAGAAGTAACTTTCTCGATCTGTCATGAAGGCCGTTTCCCTCTCGTCCTTGGGACTCATCATAATCTGATTATATCCCGAGTAAGCGTCCATGAAGCTTAATACTTCATGTCCTGCCGTGGCGTCGATCAAAAGGTCGATCCGGGGAAGTGGAAAGCAATCCTTTGGGCATGCTTTATTCAAGTCTGTGTAATCCGTACACATTCTCCATTTGCCGTTGGCTTTCTTCACCATGACTACATTCGCCAACCAAGTTGGGCATTCTATGGGTTTTATAAAACCTGATTGCTCTAGCTTCTCCACTTCGGTTCTGATGGCAGCATGTTTCTCGAGCAAGAAATTCCTTCTTTTTTGGATCATTGGAATTGCATCGTCCTTGATCCATAAGCTGTGTTCTGCAACTCTCCGATCTATTCCGGGCATGTCTTCGGCCGACCATGCGAATACATCTATGTTGTTATGGAGAAACTTGGTTAGTTCTTCCTTGAATTCTGTAGGCTGTTCTGAACCGATCATAGTCCCTCTCTTGGGAAGATCCTGATGAAGTTGAATTCACTCAAGCTTTTCAACAGGTTCGGCTCTCTGCATAGCTTCTTCATCCCGGTCATCCCGAATTTCAATACTCATTGTATTGCCCGATCTCTCGGTTCTTCTGACTTTCTTGAGATAATTCACATAACATTGTCTGGAGAGTCGCTGATCAGAAGAGCACTCCCCGACTCCTGTTGTGGTTGGAAACTTCAACTTCATATGTGTTGGAGAAACCACCGCCCCTAAGGCGTTAAGAGTTGGCCTCCCGAGTAAGACGTTGTAAGCTGAAAGGTCCCGAACCACCATGAATGTTGCTTGGACGACTGCATCCCGAGGAGAGGTCCCGATCCTTAGATCCAATTGGATGGTCCCTGGCGGACGACCCGGCAAACCCATATAAGTGAGTCCCGCATGGAGTCATCATCTCGTCCTCAAACTTCAATTTCTTAAATGTTTCATAAGATAGTAAGTCGGTGGAAGATCCAGTGTCTACAAGAACGCGGTGAACTTCTCGATTTGCCAATTTCACTTTGATAACTATAGCATCATCGTGAGGAGAAGTGACGCCCTTGAGATCTTCGTCGGTTAAGGTTATTGGATCTGAGCATAAGTCATTTCTTCGTTTTCTTGGCAACTGCATCGATCCAACGAACTGTGCCTTTTGCTTCGCCTTCTTAATGGATTCTTCCGTCAGATTTCCCAAAACAATGTAAATGGGGGAAAATTCCCGAGTGTCGGGTCTCTTCTCGGGATTCTTGTCTGCCCTCTCGGGACTTTTGGATCTGAGTCTTTTTGTTGATCTAGGTGGGGACTTCTCTTGATCTTGTCGCTTCTTCTAAAGATACTTTTCAAGATGCCCTTCTTGGATGAGTTTCTCGATCTCGATCTTTAGATTTCTGCACTCATCCATATGGTGGCCGTAGTCTTTGTGAAAGCGGCAATACTTTGTCATATTCCTATCTTCGGGTCGGGCTCTTATCTTGCCCGGCCACTTCAAGTTTTCTTTATCTCTGATCTGTAATAGAATTTCTGACCTCTTAGTATTAAGAGGTGTAAAGTCTCCATTGGCGAGTCTTTCTTTCCAACCTCCCTTTTTGTCATCTCTTGCCCGAGCATTTGAATTCTGACCTCTTTCTCCATAATTCTTCTTTTCCTTTACGCCTCTCGTAGACTCTTCTTGGGCTTCGATAACTTCTGCAACTATTGCTTGTTTTTGGCATTTCTTAAGAAGTGCTCCATAAGTCTTTGGCTTATCTTAGAGCAATACCTGAAGCAAACGTCTTTGGGTTATTCCACGCCAGAGTGCATTGTACGCCACCGTGTCATCCATTCTTCTACCTCGATAGCCACTTTATCGAATCTTAGAAGGTAGTCCCGAACGGACTCACTCAGTTTCTGCCTAATGGCAAAAAGGCTATCTGCTGTCTTCTTACTCCTGATGCAACTTTGGAATCGGGCAATAAATTTTCTCCCGAGCTCTAGGAAGTTTCGGATGGATCTCGGCAGTAGGCTAGAAAACCACTTTATCGCCGGGCCTTTGAGAGATGCTGGGAAAGTTCGGCATAATAGCTCATTTTCTCGACCAATAACAGCCATGACAGATTTGAAATAACTAATATGTTCATGAGGATTAGACTTACCTTCGAAGGGAGTAAACGTCGGTATGATAAAGTTAGGTGGAAGAGGTGCTCTCATGACTTCTTCTGAGAAAGTTTCTCTGTCAACCACGTCATAGTCATCGTCCAGGTCCCGATCATCAAGCCTTCTCTCCATGGCATCTAATCTTCTCCCGAGACCATGCGCCTCTTGACGTTCTTGCAGAAACCGAACACTTCCAAGATCAGAATATTGGGAAGTTGGTCCATGAGAAGATCCATATTGACTAACCGATCCTCTCGGGTCATTAGATCTGGAATGGCCTCTTCCATGGCTTTCGCCTTCTTGTTCCCGAACTCCTTCATTTCGGCGTCCCCTTCTGGGTAAGTCTTGAGTTTGCCTGAGGCTAGCCAAACGGTTGAACACACTTCCTCTCGTCCGATCTCCTTGAGGAAGTGGTTCTTCAATACGAACTCCTTGAGATCTTTCTCCAACTCGTTCGGCTGGTTGTCTTGGTATTCTGGGATTTCGCCTTTCTTCATTCACCGGACGTTGCCTATCCCGAGTCTGTCGGACGGCTTCACGCCTTCGTCCTTCTTGGGAATTTCTGGCTGGTCCGGATGGTACCCCGATTTGATGGACTAAGCCACGAACTACTCCTTGGAGTTCCAACATTTGTTGTTGGACTTCTCTTTGCATATTCTGCAAATCGGCTACTGTTGCTGGAATAGGAGGTTGACTTGAACCTCCCTCTCCAAATGGAGTTGGAATAGTTAATGGAGGAATCTCTGGAACACCTTCTTGACCTTCCTCTGGAATAGGAATTTGTCGATCTGGAGAAGGGAGAGTTTGTTCTTCAACACGTCCGTTTTCTATCTCCCTTTCTCTCGCTCGAGTGAGAATTTGAGAACTTGTCACCTGAGGTGTGGTACGTCTCATCATGACTTTTTGTGACGTTTCCCACAGACGGCACCAATTTGTTGCGTCTAGAACTTCTTCGAGGGCCGGATATTGAGATGACCACCTTAAGAGCTCTCCAGCCAAATTGGAATAACTGGGATGCCTGCACACACAAAGAAAGCAAGAACGGTCCGGCCAAGTTTTGGCCGGGGAACCGCCTCCGACGCCCAAGTCAGCCTAGGCAACAATAAGAGTTCTTGAGAGAGTTCTCAAGAACGTAATGAGTAATTACTCAGATGAAGTTCTAGTACCTTTCTCCATGTAGGAGGTGGGTTTATATAGAGGTTACCTGGAGGCAGCGATTCCTTAAGTTTCGGATCGATAGTTGAGGAGTGACACTACAACAAAAACCCCTTATAGTTACAGATAATTAACTACGCTTTTTTTAACCGAAGCTATTAGTCTCTTCTAACTACAGTTTTTCTATGTGTAGTAATATTAAATAGTTATTGCTGCAACATGTAGCACCTGCACTAACAAATATATTTATAGATGTGCTTGTAAAATTATAACTAAAAAGTGTAGTAATATGAACAACCTTTTACTACAGTATTCAAAACCGCATTAATATATTACCTTTAATTGCAAAAATATAACTACAGTTATCTATTGTAGTAATTTAAAATATTTTTAACTACGATATTCAATAAAAAAAAAAAAAAAAAAAAAAAAAAAAAAAAAAAAAAAAAAAAAAAAAAAAAAAGTGTATTTTTATAAAAATTTTTTTATTATATTTTTAAAAGTAAAATAATCACTTTTTTGGCTACTAAAATACAACTACAATTATGTTATAAAATAAAGAGAAAATATATTAGATACAAAGAAGAAAGACAAGATGAGTTCAATTAGAACTAATTCATTCAGTTGAGTGCATTACATATTTATAGTAGAAGGAGCATCTACTCTGATATGGAAATACAATATATGATTCTTGCACACAATAAGATATTCTTGATATGGAAAGATAGATTGCCGCCCAAGATAGAAGGTGCATATAATGGAAATATTGACTGCCAATATTGTGTAATGAGATGGTTGTGATCTTCACCAATATTGCATCCTGAGGTAATTGAGATCTTCAATTGGAAGTACAATCTCTTTGGGGTAATGGACATCCATAATAAATATTATTTATAACACTCCCCCTTGGATGTCCATCAATAGATAATGTACCTCGTTAAAACCTTACTAAGAAAAACCCTGTGGGAAAAAAATCTTAGTGAAGGAAAAAGAGTATACATATCTAAATAATACGTATTGGTAGCTGCCTCATTAAAAACCTTACCAGGAAAACCCAATGGGACAAAACCTTGGTTAAGGGAAAAAGAGTGCAGCACGTATTTTACTCCCCCTGATGATAACATCATTGAGTATCTTTGAATACGTACATTCCATTATCATATACCAACTTCTCAACATTTGAAGTAGGCAACGCCTCAATAAATAAACCTGTCAAGTTATCACTTGAACGAATTCAATAAACATATATTTCATCATTTCATTGAAAATCAAGAGTGAAGAAGAATTTCGGTGAAATATGCTTCGTTCTATCTTCTTTGATGTATCATCCCTTCAATTGAGCTTTGCATGCAGCATAATCTTCATATAATATTGTCGAAATTCCTTCTTCTAGTAGAAGACTACATGCTTCATGAATGTATTGTATCATTGATCTTAACTAAATATAAAATAGCTAACATTCACTTGAAAATAAATAGCATGTTTGAGATCTAGTTTTATATAGATCATATAAATATCCTGCATCTGCAAAACTAGTAAGTTGATATCCACATTCATAAAATTAATATCATGTCAATAATTTCTCGAATATACTGAAATATATGTTTTATAACATTTCAGTGTCTTCGTATTGGAGAATAAATAAATCTTGTTAATACACTTATAGAAAATGCTACATCCGATTGTGTATTATCAAGCAAGATACATTAATGCCCCAATAGCACTAAGATATGGTACTTCAGGACCAAGAAATTCTCCATCAGGTTTCTTGGGGTCGAAATGAATATTTCTTTATATTGAGCGATCTCACAACCATTGGGGTACTCAATGGATGTATTTTATTTAGATAAAATCTCTTCAAAATATTCTCTATATAAGTTGATTGATGAACGAATATTTCATTCGTCAAATGCTCAATTTATAAATCAAGACAAAACATTGTCTTTTCAAGATTTTCATTTCAACTTTCTTAAAATAATCTACTACTTTTGGAAACTCTTCAGAGTTTCGATGATATTTAAATCATCATCATATATACTTACTAAAATTAGATCCATATCCTTTAATAAAGGCACAATAATAAATTGGATCATTTTTATGCTTTTCATTTAGTAAATATCCACTAAGGAGATTACCATATATGCCTTGATAATCTTTGAAGCATTATTGAACAAACTTCCTAGGAATTTTTATATGCTTCAGTCATTTTGAATCCTTCAAGGATTTTCATATATATTTCACACTCGAGTGAGCCATATAAATAGGCTGTAATAATATCCATTAGACGCATGTCAAAATTTTCATATCTCGCCAGATTAATAAGATATCTGAAGGTGATTGCATCCACCACAAGAGAACATGTTTCCATGTAATCAATGCCAGGCATCTGCGAAAATTCTTGTGCCATAATTCATACTTTATATATCACGATTTCATTATTTTTCTCATTTCATTTTTCGCAGAAAACTCAATTGTACCCCACTGGCTTTATACCTTCAGATGTTGGATTACAGGTCCAAAAACTTTAATTTTCAAGCAAATTCAATTCTGCTTGAATTGCGTCTCTACATTTTGGCCAATCATTTCTTGATTTATATTCATCAACAAATTTATATTCAAGATCCTCGTCTTGATGTATTATTTCAACAATAACATAATATGCAAAAATGTTGTCGACAACTTTATCTTTTCGGTTCCATCTTTTTCCTGCAATGACATAACTAATCGAGATCTCTTCATTATTTTCAGTACCCGAACCTCTTCCGGGGTTTTATAGAAAGTTATGTCTTCGTGGATCTTCATAATCAATTGTCTCCATATTATGACCATCTTGATCATTTGCTCCTTTCCTTTTCTAGGATTTTATCCTTGGAACCGATTGATCTTCCACGTTTTAAACGTGGTTTAATTTCATTTGCACTGATAGATTGTCCTGCTGGGACATCAATTCTAATTGGAGCATTTACAACTGGAATATGAGATTTAGTAACTCTTAGCAGTCAAAGCAACTCGCAGCTTGATTTATAATATTTATTGCATTATCCTTTGAACTTCAAGTTCACAGTGCTCAGCGAGGATCTAATGAGATAATGATAATGCATACAATCAATCTCTTTTTCCAACTGTTTATTCTCTCCCCCTCATGTTGGAAAAACTAATTCATCAAAATAATACTCAGCAAGTATTGCATTAAATAAATCTCCTATCCTTAGCAATATATTGAATTATATAAGGAGATTTATATCCAACATATATTCCCAACTTTATTTTGGGACTCATCTTTGTTCGCTGTGGTGGAGCAATTGGAACGTAAGCCGTACATCCAAAAATTTTAAGATGAGAAATATTTGGCTTCTGACCATAAGCCAATTGTAATAGGGAGAGTTTATGACAACATTTTGGCTTGATGCGTACAAATGATGCTTTGTTCTCATAAACAATGGTTTAGCAATTAATTGGAGACAATTAATAAATAATTTTACCAAACCATTTTGGATATAAACATGAGTAACAAAGCTATTCAACCGTGATCTCAGTTGTTATACAATAATCATAAAGCCCGAGATGTAAATTCACCAGCATTATCAAGATAAACTGTCTTTATCTTATAATTCATAAATTATGCTCTTAATCTCATTATTTGAGCAAACAATCTCGCAAACATCAAATTGCGAGTTCATAATGAACATACATGTGACCACTTTATAGATGCATCTATTAAAATCATATATTATTTGAATGATCCACATGATGGGTGAATGGGCCCATACATTTCACCCTCTATACGTTTAAAAAACGTAGAATGTTCAATCTCAACTTTAGCTGGTGAATATTTAATAATAAATATTTCTTGAGAACAAACAATACAAGAAAATTCACTTAATTGAAGAATCTTCTGGTTCTTCAATGGATGACAATTGAATTTTCAATAATTTTTTTTTTTTTTTTTTGCATCATACTTGATCCGGTATGGTCCAACTGGTCATACCAAATAATAAAATTATTGGAATCAATGTTCATTTGATTTACCCAAGCATGTGTTTCAACCATGCGATATTCGTGTAGTACAAATTGGGAGAAATATCTAATAACTTTGTATAGATATTTACTTATACCATTATTTGTAGTCTCAATCTGATAATAATTTTGGCAAATAGCTTTGAAACTTAATAAGTTTCTTTGAGACTTACTACAAAATAATGAATTATTTATAACCAATTTTATCTCCCAGATAATAATAGATTAGCTCATCCGGAGCTTCCAATCAATGTTGTACTACCGATTTTATATGAACATTGGCTTCCGTATCATCAAATAAGAGAAATATGTATATTTTTCTCTCAAGATAATATGCGTCACAAAGATATAAGAGAATATTCACATTCTTCATCAAAATGAAACAAAATATATTAAAAGATATATAGAAAGTCAATAAAAAAAAATTTATAGAAGAAAAAGATTAAATTTAAGATAAACTAACATATGAGATGAGATTTGAAGAGAAAAGAATTACATAATCAAATCTTCAACTATTATCTTCAAAGAAGTTTGCAGCATCTAGATATGTAGTACATGTGAGGCCATCAAAATCATTCCTTTTATAGGCAAAAATTGCTCAAGTATCATGATTTTGGAAAATCTAATTTATCTCCACATTATTTTTATTTCTTTAATTAAGGCTTGACAAAGCTTAATTAAATATTGTGGAGTATGATAGATACATGTCTAATAGCTTTCATACCAAATCGGTAAAAAATATTATCTTCACTTCTTGAATTGTTATATTGAGAATCCTTATTATTCTCTTATTTACTTCCATAATAATGACGGTAATTATTCCGTCTTTTGCCTCATCCTCTTCTACAGTCATGATCATAATTTTAATTTTGCCTTCTTTCGTGCATATTATGAATTGTTGCATTCACTTCAGGGAATGGAGTAAAACTAATAAGATGAGCTTCATGACTTTTCATTAATAGTCCATTATTTTACTCAGCCACAAATAGGCATGATATCATTCAGAGTATTTCTTAAAACTCCTTTTACAATATTATTATTGTAACAACAAATCTGAAACTTGAAAATTTGCTGGGATATTTTCATGAATAATATTTTCTCCTTATAATTTCAAAAGAGAATTAATTTCAAAAACTACAGAATCTGTATTTATTTACGCCTTCAAATCTTGCAATTTCATGTGCATCTGTAGAATCTATTTATTTACGCTTCAAATCTTGCAATTTCATGTGCATCTCAGAAACTCTTTTATTTACGGTTTCAAATCTTGCAACTTCATGTGCATCTCGTATTCATTTACGTTTCAAATCTTGCAACTTCATGTTCTCGCTTTCAAATCTTGCAACTTCATGTGCATCTCGTAGAATCTGTATTTATTTACAGCTTTCAAATCTTGCAACTTCATGTGCATCTCAGAATCGTATTTATTTACGCTTTCAAATCTTGCAACTTCATGTGCATCTCAGAAATTGTATTTATTTACAGCTTTCAAATCTTGCAACTTCAAGTGCATCTCATCGACATTCGTATTCAAATCTTGCAACTTCATATGCATCGTAAAACTGTATTCATTTACAATTTCAAATCTTGCAACTTCAGGTGCATTTAACAATATTTGTGGTGCAAAGCTAGCAACCACTATATACAATAAATAAAACCACAATCGTTAAAGCAACATAATATCTTATTATTTGATTGATTCTTAGATTAAATAAAATACATACCTTTTTATCATGATGCACTTACATTTCAAGATGGACAAGGTAAACTCCGTTGTTTACAAAAACGCGCGAGGAGGTCGATCATTCTTTTCACTTTGGAATAGAAAACATAATGATACATAGTCTGCTGTCTTTCTTTTCAAAACGCAATACTTCGAGCTGATTCGTTCTTCGAGCATAATCGTGCTGATAACGTGTTATAAAATAAAGAGAAAATATATTAGATACAAAGAAGAAAGACAAGATGAGTTCAATTAGAACTAATTCATTCAGTTGAGTGCATTACATATTTATAGTAGAAGGAGCATCTACTCTGATATGGAAATACAATATATGATTCTTGCACACAATAAGATATTCTTGATATGGAAAGATAGATTGCCGCCCAAGATAGAAGGTGCATATAATGGAAATATTGACTGCCAATATTGTGTAATGAGATGGTTGTGATCTTCACCAATATTGCATCCTGAGGTAATTGAGATCTTCAATTGGAAGTACAATCTCTTTGGGGTAATGGACATCCATAATAAATATTATTTATAAAAAAAAAAAATTTTTTATTTTATTATTTTTTTTTTATTTTTTTTAAAAAAAAAAATAAAAAAAAAAAAAAAAAAAAAAACGAAAAAAAAAAACAACTAAAAAGTGTAGTAATAAATGGAACTTATTACTACGGAATTAAAAGTGTAACAATGTCAACTTTTTTGGCTACTAAAATAGAACGACAATTTGGAATTGTAGTAATACAATTTATATAATAGCTGTAATATTTAAAAATGTAGTAACAATTTCTTTTTAGTTGCGGAAACAACTGCGGTTAAAAATCGTAGTAAACATATTCCCTCTAACTTTAGAAATATTATTAAAGTTATGTATTGTTGTAATTTAAGATATTTTAGATTATAGTATTAAACTACAACAATTAAATAAAAAAATAATAATAACTACAGAAACAACACTAAAATTAGGAATTCTAGTAATATGAGAAACATATTGATGTGGTAATTAATAATGTAGCAACATTGAGTTTTTTAACTTTATACTAAAATAAAACTGCAGGCTCGAGGGTGGAACCCAAGCCCAACCAGACCCTACCAAGGTCAAGTATTTTGTAATAGACCTGTAAATGGATAGCTAAATTTTGCCATCGAATTCACATTCATATTCGTTTAAGGGTGTCCGTATTTGAAAATTTTCTTACTGGAAAATATCCATATTCATCCGTTAAGCAACCAGATTCGGATTCGAAAAATTGCTTATCGGATCAGATAATATCCGGATAAAAATAAAATAAAGTATTCAACATTTTTTTTCTCGAAAAATGGATGATAATCGGATTTAGAAACCGATAATTAGTAATCAGATAATCGGAAATCGAAATTATCCTGTCAGAGTAAAGTATTTAGCAATTTTCTCTAAAAAAGGGTTGATAATCAGATTCAGAAACTGGTAAATAAAACAAATAAAAAAGAAGACAATCACAAATCAATAATCGGATAGTTTATCGGATCAGATTATTATCGAATATTCGATAAAGTTCTGGATTTGAATTCTGATGCCTTCTCTAAATTTCTGTCAGATTATTCGGATTGGATAGCGGTTTTGCTAACCGGATTCAGATACTTGAGTATCCAATCCATTTACAAATCTATTTTCTAACCCTAACTCGCCCTTCAGGTTGACTTTGCCCGAGCTCAGGGGGGTTAGGGCTGGGCCAGGTCAACCGGGCTTTATTGACACCCCTATATTTCATACATGGAAAGAGGGTCAAAGGAAAAATTTTAAAATTTTTATAAGGGAACGGAGGAATATTATTCAAAACATTGGTTTTTTTTTTTTTTTTTTGGGGGGGGGGGGGGGGATGGTCCTCTTGCCCCAATGTAGCTTCACCCATGGGAGATATAGAAATTTCTCCTTTTCCTAGACCTGTAAATGGATAGTCGAAATCCGCCTCCGAAATCGCATTCATATTTGTTTAAGGGTATCTGTATCCGAAAAATATCGGTGTCCGTCTGCTAAGCAACCGGATTCGGATTCGGATTCGAATAATTGCTTATCGGATTGGATAATATCTGGATAAAGTATACAACATTTTTTTTCTCTGAAAATGGATGATAATCAAATTCGAAAATTAGAGTTTATAAGTATTGAGAGTCTCCTTTCTTTCTACATGAAACATCAAACGAATTAAACAAAAAAATAAACAATAATTTTCTAGAAACAATGTTTCCCCTAAAATGAAAATATTTGATGATTTTAATTATTTAACAAAAACCCCAAAATATTTAAACTTAAATCTTGCTAGTACGAAAGAAATTATAATAAAGAAACAAAATGTATTTATAAGGAAAAATTATTGAAACATTAAGGAAAGAAGAAAAACTTGGATTTTATGTAATATTTTGGATTTAAAGTGGTATATTTGGATTCTTCTACCCAATAAAAATGGAAGAAGTTATATTTGGATTCAGTTTCTAACCGATTTTTTTGGGGAGAAATCGTTTTCTTTGAAAAAGATCAACATTTTCACACCCAAAAACCCACGTTTCCCTCCTACAAAAAAGAAAAAAACCCCCACGTTTCCTAGCAAGCCCATTCCCTCCTAATATTCCCGCCATCTCTTCTCCTCTTTGTGAATAGAATGGCGCAATGAGACAAGTAAACAATAGTTCGGGAAACATAGGTTTGATGTGGACAGAGCAAACAAGATCGGTCCGAGGTGCTTTCTTTTGATCCCTTTCTGCATTGTTTTTTCGGTAAATTGATCCTTCTCTACATGTATTAAAATGAAACAATGTGTTCTAGATTTTTTTTCTGATTATTCTGGCTACCAAGAAAGGTTGGAAATGGGGGAGGTCGTGATTGTGACTTCCAAAGGTGAGAGAGTGAGACGAAGAAGAGAAAGAGAATAACCTCTCCTTCCCCCTCCTCTCGTCTCACAATTTGCACACTCGCCCTCTCCAGTCCCTCTCTCTCTCTCTTTGTCTCTGTCTCCCTGTCTGTGTCTCTCCTTAAATCCTATCTTCATGCTTGTTCCAAAAAGGGGGTTTGGGTAAAACCCACAAAAGGAACAGGTTTTTTTTAATATGTATAAATATAATATTGTTTTCCTGTCTTTACTTTGCCTTTATTATATTCTTTTTTGAGAGAACATGGAGGTGTATGTATAATATGTTCTTAATCCCATTGAATCTCGACAAAATTCACTACATTGCTCACTTTCCAAGACCATTTATTTGCATTTACAAACTTTCTTAAATACGGTGATATTTAAGGTAAAATGGTCACTTTTTTGTTTTGGTTTTTGTTTGTGTTTCATTTCATGGAGTCTCAACCATACATATCCTCAATGTTTTCTGTTTCTAATCATTGGTATATGTGTCTGATTGCACCCATGTTTCATTTTCATTTCTTTCATTTGTCATGGTAAGTAGTACCGTGCTTGTTTTTGTATGTGTCCGATTGCACCACATACCGCAGTCGAAGAGTTTTTGCACGAATTCGCCATAAAAGGTAATATTTGAAAACGCTAACTATAGAACTCTTACATTTTATATATCTATAAATGTTATAGTATCAAATATTTAACTATGATATTTACAATGTTAAAACAGTTGAAAGAAACTGGAGTACAACTAGACCGTGCTGGTTTGTACATAATCACTCATGAACATGCAGATGGACGTTCAATTGATGAGATTGCACAAAAAACAATTGTATGTTTTCCTTTATTTTTTATTTATTTTTGAATCAAAATTCCAGTCAGCTAATTTTTTGTTTCCAAATAAAATTAAGCATAATAAATATGTATGATATGTATATTTTATATGTTAATTGCAGGAAAAAATCAAGGAAAAGAAAGTAGAAATTGATGCCTCTCAAGGTAATGGCAAGAGTAATAATTGGGACACCGACATCTTTTCTCAGGTGTTAAAGAAAGATAAACGTAGACGCATTCAAGGGCTAGGATTGGGAGCTAGGCTTGCCTCTAAGGAAAACAGAAGAGAAGATGATCCTGAACAAGTTGCTTTCCTGAAAAATAAAGTTAATATGTTAGAAGCTCAAGTCACCAAGATTTTCTCGATTGTTAAGCAATCAAATCCAGATTGTCAGATAGAAGATTTTTCAACTGAGGAACAGGTAATGTTACTAAAATTTTATCAATCTCTAAAGCTTATTCTATTCCTAAATTTTATGATTCTTCTTGTTATTAATTTTGCAAATATTGTATCCCTGAGATAGGGGCTTAATCAATTTAATAGTCATGAAGGAAATCACTCTTCTAGGAGCAATGATGCATCTTGTTCTCATGAAGGTAATGTGATACTCTAAGCTATGGGCTTCTTATGAAATTTTGTTATAACATTGTTAATTGTTATTTATTTATTTAATTTTATATTGATTGCAGGATAATTTATTAAGAAGCTGATTCAAGCACTGCAGAGTTCCACATAACATAAAGCACAGAGGCTTGGATCGACTAGTTGATTCTATTGTTTTTTTTTTCAAGTACACTTGGAACTTTAGCACAGACCCTTTATCTAAAATTAAGTTTTAATTTGCAATTATTCTAGTTTGAGTCAGTTGGATGACAAGTAACTTTCTTTTTATTTTAAATTGATGTGTATGGATTTCAGATAATACTGAATTCAGTAAATATATATTTTGTTTCTATATATGTTGCGAAGAAATGTATATCCAATAGATGACCTGTGAATACATTTATAGAATAAAATCTGTAGCCACATCTTCATTGTGGATGAAATACCTACAAATAAATTTCCACACCTAAAGCATTGCAGCAGAAAACATTCGTAGTTAATATACTATAGATTAGCCGCATGAAATGTCGAAATCGCTACAATGTGTATACCAAGAAGTGAGATGCAAAAACATCCGCAGCTAAAAGATATATAGCCACTGAAACATATGGCGCTACAATATGTGTAGTTAGAAGTTAGCCGTAGAATATCCATAGTTATAGTTTTCGTAGCTATAGGGTAGCCGAGGTAACATATGTAGTTATACTTTCCGCAGCTAGAGGATATATAACCGTGGAATTATCTGTCACGATAATATGTGTAGGTAGAAATTAGATGCGGAAACGTCCACGGTTATACTTTTCGTAGCTATAGGGTAACCGCGGAAACATCTGCAGTTATTTTTTCCGCAGCTAAATGATATATAACCACGAAAATATCCATCACTTCAATATGTGTAGCTAGAAGTTGAGTGTGGAAACATCTGTAACTAACAATCTGTAGCTATAGATATAGCTACAGAATTACCTGTAACTAAAAAACCATAGCTATAAACAACCTTGTACATGCAGTATTTTATATGTAGCTACTGCGTTTGCGACGGAGCCTGTTGTGACAGATAATAAACCGCATGTAATCTGTAGCTATAGGCTATTACTACGGATTTCGGTACATTTTACTGCGGAAAATTCCGCAGTAATATGCCCTTTTTGTTGTAGTGTGAGTGGAGTAGTGGAATAACGGCTCCTCCTTTGTCGCAGATAGAGCCGTTATCTCGCTGACTCTTCTCTCCCATTCTCGGAACAGAAATGCTGGGTGTTTATGCGTAGCTAACTCTTCTTGACTCGGTCAAGAGAGTCTTCTGAGAACTGCTTGAGTTGGATATATATCTTTCCCGAGTGAGGCACTCGGAACCCTTCTCCAACGAATAGATGAGCCTGCCTAAGGGGGTGTATCTCTCCCGAGTGAGGCAGTCGGGACCTTTGAGGAGGGAGAGATACATCTTCCCGAGAGGGTTTGTATCTCTCCCGAGGGGGGGTAGTCAGGACCTTTATTCTCCACAACAGTATCAATCAGTATCAAACTCTTCTTTGGGTTGATTAGAGTCTTTGTAAGTATCAATTGTAGAGTTCTTCTTGAATGTAGTAACCGATATTTGATCAGCTGTGGGACTTCTAACGGCAATGGAACTCTTAGAAGCCTTGGATGTAGTAACTAGTGTTTGATTAGTTGTGGGATATCTAACAGTGGTGAAGCTCATGAAAACCATCCTAGTCGTATAAACTTGAGACGAAGTGGCGGCTAGAATATTTCTAAAAATTACCTACACAACATACAAGACCAAGGACTTACCCATTAATAGACCGAGGAAATATGAATCAGATGAAATTGTCTGATCTGTTAGAGAAAAGCGCTTATGGTCCACTCATGATGAGTGGCATCCACTTCATAAACAAAAAAAATAAAACAAAAAATCCCCGTTTGGCACGGATTAAGAGGAGAAAATCCATTCAAACTTCAAAGGACCTTCTGGAAGTCAATAATACACGTTTTTTTCATCTTTAATTAATTCAATTTGATGTCTATCGACATGACAAATACATAAGCATTGACTGACACTTGCCTGGAAGAATCGGTTATGTCTTCCTTTTTAGCGGCTGAAAGGAGCTGTCGCCTGCACATTTGAGACAATCTTCTTTTGGCGGTACGTGGGCGAAGGTGTAGACTATCCACACGTTGAAAGTGATTCACGTTGGGGGAAATTGGTTAACACTGAGTAGTGTGAATGAATTCTAAGTAGATATTGAATACTCATTTTAATTTTTTTCTCCCTCACTTTTTGAATTACACCACTAAAACTAAAAAAAAAAAAAAAAACCACCTATATAAATCTGGACCAGAACTCTTATTAATATTTAAAGGGAAGGTGGTGGCTAAATGGTTGTGTAAATTACTTAGTTAAACGGTTCTAGAAATCCAACCATTAAATTTGATTGGATTAAATTTGAATCGTCCATCATAAACGGTTCAGATTTAATTCAATACATTTAATTATAGGATTTATTTACACAGTTGTTTAGCCATATTTATGTCATATTTAAATTAATACTATGATGAAGAAAGTCGTAGTCATACACAAAGTATTAGGGTTTGAAAATTGGAACAAAGGCAGGGATGCATGAATGATTTACATGCCATTTCTCATGTCCAGGTTGATGGCTTGGGGGGATGAATATGGCCGACAATAGGTATTGAGGGTTATCTGGGTAATTTTGCAATTACGCATACGGCTGTAATACTGACTGTAATAGTCTCTTATATATACCGTTAATGAACCATTAACGGTGGGCCTCAATGTACTATTAATTGTGGGGACTACCTCTTAACATATGGGACTTCTTTGCCAATAGAGGATTAGTGGAATAATTGTGAACCTTCCTTCTCAGTGGGTTGTAAATTCAACCTTTACCGGCGGCATATGTAATTTTCCGTCCCCAATTTCCTTATATATAAAACCCCAAACATATGGGCACTGTGGATGGTAAAAGAAGTTGTCTCCGTGTGTTTAACCTTACTGGATAGGATAAAGTGTTAATTCCTTATTCATGCTACGTGAACTGCAGTGTGATTGGTTATTTGATGATACATAGTAATGCTTAATGACATATATAATGGATTTTTTATGGTAAGATTATTTTTCTGGTCGTGTAGTCACTCTGTCAGCAAGTCATTTTGACCCGATGAGAACTTATGTAAATATTATTTTAATTCACAAAGAATCCAACAGGCAAGGCAACAGTGGTATCATGAGTTCATTATTCACGAGGATTTCATGCTATAAAAGGACTACTGGACATTGCTTGATCAAGCGTGTACGCTCCTCTGGTCTGGGTTTCCATTTGTCTGTTAAGTGAATTGCAGAAGAGATGAGCGGATCTTTATCCAAGTGGTTAATGATGGGTCGTAGAAGCCACAGAAGCACCTATCAGAAAACTGGCATGGCCGGTGTCTGTGATGTTTTTATAAACCATAGGGGGATGGATACCAAGCATACTATAGCTGGGTTGCTGTACGATCGCCTGACCCATCTAAAACTCAAGCCGTTCTTGGATTCCAATAGCATGATGCCAGGAGACGAGCTATGGAAGAGCATTGAAAGTGGCATACGAAAGTGTAAGGTTGGGGTGGTCATCTTCTCACCAAATTATTGTCATTCTTACTACTGTCTCCATGAATTGGTTCTCATGACAAAATGCCAGAAGAAGATCATTCCAATCTTCTATGATGTCAATCCTTCTGATCTTGTGCTTGTGGATGATGGCACTTATTCTGCCAAAGACCTGGATAGGTACAGATGGGCGCTTGAGCTGGCCAAACGCAGGATTGGCATCCCTTTTGATTCCCACAATGGGTGAGGATCATCAAACTATAGTTTTTTTTTTTTTCTTTTTCCTTTTGGTTTGAGATACATATATCTATGAGTGAATATGAATGTTCTCAGTAAACATTTTACAGTTTTAAGACATTCTTAACAACATTCTAATTGTTTTTCAATGAATCGATCTCAAGGAATTGGCCGCGTCTACTAGATAAAGTTTCGAACAGCGTTGTGAAAAGCTTGGTGGAGACGAAGGCAAAAGAGAAAAAATTGGAGTATTAATAGGAGCACGTACCACCCCTTTCTTCATGTTAAATGAAAGACGCATAGATGTTGCCAACACAAAGTTGCTCTAGTGGTAAGACCAATATTTATTAGTAAAGAGGTCATGGATTTAACTCTTTTGCCAATTGCATATATTATGTAATACCTCATGTTAAAAAGTAAATCCTTGAAGTGCCATGTTTAATGAGAATGAGGCCTTTTTCTTCTCTTCTACTTCTCGTTTTCTTTTTCTTTGAAGGGGGGGGGGGGGGGGTTCTTTGAAAGGGGGGGGGGGGCTAGGGAGCCTTTTACTCCCAAAAGCTGGCCAGAGGAGTTTCCATGGAGCTCTGAGATGGCCTAGAGTGGCCGATTCATCATTCATTTGGACTCAACTCGGATGAATTTGAGGCTCCTTTACTGGAGAAGCATCATCCTTGCTTAGATTCCACCATAGAACGTTGTATAGGCACCTTGGGTTGGTCTCAATTATTGCAAGCCTTACTCGTCTCTTCCCGCTTGGGTCCTCAGTGCCCAACAAACCTTCACTGAGTGTCTTCATCACTGACTCCGACCCCACTTGGCACTGCACTCGCTTCAACAACAATGGTCGCAAGAACATGTTTTTCCTCTCGTGTTCAATTGTGTCTGTAATAGCGACTTCCACCGGTTTTCTTCCAACGTCAAAGTTTATTCTAGCCGGAGACCGAGTGAGATGAGGACGGATGACGTTTTGGAAAGAGTGTAGAAACTAGGTTTTGCTTTCACTTGGCAAAATTTATGGTTTTGTTTTCACAAAATTTATTGTTTGGTTATATTATATATGTTGGTGTTTGAATAAACATTAAACAAAGTTTTTATTTATTTATTTTTTATCTAATAAAATAAAATAATTTAAAATTTATTTACCTCAATATGCTATATACTATTTTTCCTACTGAAAAAAATCTTCTAAAAGTTTTACATATCGCAACTTTTATATAGTTACCTCGTTCTTTACCTAAACATTTCTACTCTTTTTACTCCTCATTTGTATGTTGAATAAACCAGATAAAATAATTTTTGCATAAATCAAAGAAGTTGAAAGGCAAACGAAGTAACCAACAATTAATTCCCCAAGAACATTGTGAAAACAATACATGCAACATCCCAAAGAGGGGGGGGGGGAGTTAGAATGTTACAATATTAATTTTATCAAGTTTGTCATTTAAACAGTAAAATAAAACGTTGGGCGCTCAAGAAAAAAAAGAAAATAACTTTCTTACATATGAAAGAAATTTGAGAATGTTGAAATAAAAATATGAATATGTTAAGGCAATTAGTTTGGCCGTCAATAAATAAAAGTTGTTCCCATTATAGTGTAAATTCTTTCTCTCAATAGGTTATTATTTTCTTGTTTGTGGATGACAAGCTTCACAATGGTCTTAAAGCAGTTAGTAAGTGATGTTGAGAGTCCTGGTTCAAGGGAATGATGTACTTTTGTCACCTGCAAAAAAATTATGCATTTGAGAATATCTACAAGTAAATCCGGAAACATCTTTCTCATACGAAATTGTCTGAAACATGTAGAGAGTAGTCTCATAGCTTAGCTTGAGACCAAATTAGTCATCCTAATGCTCATCACATGGTCAATTCAACCAAGTGCCAAGTGCAATCTACTAGCTGATTTTTGGAGAGTAAAAGGTTTTGAGCATTTTATTTGAGAAACACAAGATTGCTAGAAAATGTTTTTGTAGAGAGATATGATAATAATTAATCTGAAAGAAACATTCAAGAAGGCTAAACGCACAAATATAATGTTTTGCTACATTAAATCAGCCTACTGAATTAAAAAAATGATGCCCATAAGTTAAGGGCCTCTACTATATGTGATTGAAGCTATACTTTACACATCATGTGCAAATGCACACGTGATCATAATTTTATTTAATTTTTTTGGTAATATATGTGTGATCATATGTGGAGGATTAAAAGAGAAAACATGGAAAATATCTTATAGGATCTCTCGACATGCAATAAAATAGAGCGAAAGCAAGAGGAGAAACAATAATTTTCTAAGGAAAATGCTATGTATTCCAATTAAGGGAAATAATAGTCTTGCTTTCTATGGTCTCTAACATTGCATTCTAACTGGACATTGGGCAAACCATTTTCAACTTCAATATCCAAGTTGAAACATACGAATAATAATGTGAAATGTTTTTCTTTTTCTCGCCAAATAATTAACAAATGGAATTGCCCAAGCCTCAGAGAATCCAAGTTCTTTTCTTATAACCTAGGTTCAAAGAGCGGTCAATCCCTTTGAATTTTTATTCTTAAATATTTTTGCTTTAGGGCCTGTTTGGTTACATGAGTCTGGAGATTTCAAATATCTAGAGATTTGAAATCTATAAATTTCAAATCTATGGAGTTATAATTTATAAAATTAGATGTTTGGTTGTGGAATGAAATCTATGGATTCATCCTAAAAAAACTATTTGATCGACGTGATTTTTGTGAATGTGCAAATGTATAGCTTTTTTGAAATCTCTGGATTTCACCCCTTACCCATAAATCTACAGATTCACATTTTTAGTGTAAAAAGTGAATCTCTAGATTTCATGAATCTAGAGATTTTTACAACCAAACGGGTATAATTCTCAAATTTATGAATCCAGAGATTTGAAATCTCTGGATTCATGTAACCAAACAGGCCCTTAGTGATTGTTTTATATTCTCAATATAACTGAGACATGATTAATTCTACTTGCCCTATTTACCTTGTGGAGAAGCTGAAAAACCATGAGATTTTGTCTTTAGTTGTTTCACATCTATGCCCAATTGGAAAAATTCTAAGTTTGATTAGAGTGCTAGAAATCAATTGTGTCAAAACTAAAGAACCTCCGGACATAAGAAGCATGGTAATAGATCTTATTGTATTGATTTTAGTTCTGAATGAAAGTTTGTTTGATCGTACTGAGAACCTTTCACATTGGTAAGGCACATATAAATTGAATATCATAAGTGATATAGATAGTATCCTCATAGAAACCACGTTAAAAATTCAAAATTTCTTCTTCAAACTGCATTGCTTCTTCCAGAATAGCTAATTCCGTCAAAAGCTCCATTGTCTTGCAATAAAATGACAAAATTCATATTAAGACCTTTTAATTACAGTAATGAAAATTGTGCAAGAATCAATCAAATCAAGATGCATATAGCTATGAAATATTTGATTAACCCATGCATTCTCTACTAACTATTGCAAATGTTGAGTTTTCTTCTTCTTTTTTTTTTTCTGTTTTTTTTTTTTTTTTTTTTTTTTTTTTGAAGAAAAAAGATAAATATAGAGCTAGATTATGAGTTTCTCCCATCTTCCCTTACTTTAGTCATTTGGTTCCAACTTACATCGATTATCCCATAGATTAGTCATCTATATTATTAAAATTTATCAACAAATCAATCCAAAGAAATGTTACATGTACTCCAGACCAATAAATTTGGAATTGAAAGGAAGAAGGAAAAAAAAAAAACCATGGAAAGAAGAGTTAAAATAAGCCAAGAAACAATACAAATGTGAAAGAAAGTACCATTTTATCAGAATAGAAGAGGAGGGTACTCTTAGAACAATTAGATACAACCCTAATCTAAGCATTGTTATGAAAACAAACCTAACATTAGTCAGAAGTGTCCATTAAACTAAACTTAGCCTAACTAAATGATGCAGATTAATTATGCTTCTGGATCTGACTCGAGCCTCCTCTCGTATCCGGGACGAAGAGTCCTGCAAGAAAGGTTAGATGCGGGCCGGCTTGTGTGCCGGGCAACTGCCTCCGATGGCAAAGTCAGATAATGAATAGAGTAAGGACTCGTGCAAAAGCTACACAAGATTATACTCAGAGTGTATTGGATTGCTAACCAAGGGGATGCGTCCCCTATCTTATAGTGATTAACTTACCTTGTACGTATTCGGTAAGTTCGCCGGACAGAGCCATCGAATCCCTAAGGATTATACCTTTCCTTTATTGGTCCCAGCTTAGACGACCGTTGAAGTTGACTTTCTCAACAGAGAGAGACTGCCTTATTTGTTAAGTGTGATGTGCGCTCTGGTCAACATAGTCGGTCATGTCCCGACTCGAGGTGGAGCCCCATTCGGGCGTAACCCGCTGATGCAAGTGTAGGTGAGATGACCCGTCTGGGTTTACTCATATGACCGGGTATAACCCGGTCAATCTGGTTACACCTGGGTTCGGTCGGGTTATACCCATTGGGTATGAACTTCCCGTATCATAAGCCCCCTATCCCGGTCGTTGTTCGCAATGCTCGGGATAGCAAGGAAGTTGGAACATCCAGTGCCCAAGTTTCTAGGACAGTACTGGTTATCCATGATTGTGGTTGCAATAGGATGCTGTCCCGATTGTTTAGGGTAAACCTCAAGTCTTCTTTCTCGATCCCGACCATTACTCTACATTGCCCGAGGTTATGTAGCAATTCTCAAATAACGCTCGTTACTTATCCCGGTTGATGGGAAGACTCCTCTTGAGTTTTGTTCGATGAACTCGAGAGACCCCCGGAGTACTCTCAAACGGATGTATTAAATGCCTGCAATGAAGTGACCAGCCGTTTCCAGCCGTTTTCGTAATGGTTCTTCTCGATGACCTTGCCCAGCCAGAGAGTGACACGTCATGCGGCTAAGCGTAGGCTCATAATGATTGCTTCGGGGTAAGTGAACCGTCTCCACTTAATAATCGTTGATCATCAATAGTCGTAATCGTCTGATTCAAGGGTGTAACGCCTCTTCCGGCAATATAAATAGGGACCTTCCCTTCCATTTTCGTTCCACTACTTTCTTTGCTCTCGACTAAGAATCGCTCCCGGCCAAACTTCCAAAGTCTTCCAAGCCTCCCGAGTCTTCAAACAGTAAGTTTCTTTCTTTCTTATGGCCCCGAGGAAATATAAGGCCCCGAAGAGACCAAAAGTGAGCTTGAGGGGTCTTAGGCATCAGCATAAAATTCCTGTTCCTGTATATCGGGAGAAACGTCGTCAGGTCGAGGGGTACGCTAGTGAGGGCAATAGTGATGAAACCAAAAGGTATAACCTGACCGGGGACCGTCTAAAAGAACTCCACGAGCAATCTTCAGACGAGGAGAAGTCTAAGTCCTGCGGTAGTTCCACCCAAGACGATGACCCTCGGCCTCTTATAGAAATTCAGGAGATGTTTCTCAAGGACAAGGAAAAAAGAGAGATCCAAGTCCCGGCTGTTCCACCTGTTCAAGATGAAGCAGAGGCTGAGGTAGAGGCTGAAGTAGGGACTGAAGTAGAAGCCATTCCCAGTGTTGAGTCTCGGGAAGGTCCTACTCATAGTTCGAATTCAAATCTTGCCCCTGCTTCCAAGTCCGCCACTCCTTCAGCCCAGAGTGCCTTGAGACCTGAGTCTACTGCCACTTCCCGGGATCCTCCCGCTTCATATCCCCAAGCTTTTCTTTGGACAGATGTCCCGTCTACCTCCCGAGTATCTAGATCAAAAGCTCCACCCCGTCCACCTTTTCAACGTCCTAGTGGTTTTCGGGGAGCCATTCCCCGTAAGCCCGACCGCAAAAAGCTTGACCCTGCTGCTTTAGAGTTGCTCCAGTCAGAGCCCTTAAGTCCCTGGCATATTGATTTTGTCCAGAATTTCACCTTTGCTCCCTTTTTCCCGAGGATCTGGATAGATTTATGTTTAGTTTTGGTATACCTGAGGGGTACCAAGTTATTGTCCCGACTGATAGCCAGAGGGATTTTATCCCTTGTATTATGACGCCTTCATCGGGGGGCTGCGTCTCCCGCTACACTATATTTTTTTTGATTTTTTAGATCACTACCGGCTCAGCCCGTCTAACTTGAGCCCGAACAGCTGGCGAATCATGATCGGGTTTGTCATCTTCTGTCATAACGTGGGGGTTTTCACGACCTTTCCCATGTTCCATCAATTCTATTCTCTGCATCCGCACACCCAGCTTGGCTGGTTTTTTCTTTCAAAAAGGATTTCCTCTTCTTTCCAAGGAAGCTTTATCCTGAAAGATTCTCTCCCGTCCACTACCAAAAAGTGGAGGGAATTCTTCCTTTTCTTTAAACCTCCTACTCCCGAACCTTTCATAACTCAATTTCAAGAAGTATCTAAGGAAGACATTGAGTTGTTAAATACTCCAGTCGATCTGGATCCCGACGAAGAAAGATGGGTCGGGATCATTAATCAGGTGGACGATGACGAGTTCGCGGTCCATGGTTATTCCATGGAATATGAACCTGTACTTCAGAGATGGGGGTTTTCCCCGGGTAAGCCTTTATTTTTATTGCTTTTCCCGGGTTCATGCTGTGCTGACCTGATTATATATTCTTTGTTTTGCAGTGAGTCATAACATTTCTGAGGATGATTTGATGGCAATGGCCCTCGGGAAGATGGACGAGGCCAAAAGAAGAAAACCTGTGTCCACCACCAAGTCTTCAACTTCGGGAGTTTTGAGAACAAAAACTCTTGCAAAAACTTCCACAGCCTCCGCATCAACAAAGGTTGCTGCCTCGAAGGGCCAAGCTTCTGCAACAGCCGTGACAGTCGGGACTGAGAAGAGTCCCAGAAAAAGAATTCCTTCCTCGAGAGCTGAGAAGCGGAAAGCTGACGGGATTCCTCCTCCTCCTAAGAGGGTTCGTATTGACGAATCAATCCGGGAAGTTGTGCTTTCTTCAGCTGGTGATCCCAATTTTAACACTGTCTTTAGTGACTCTGGGTATGTCGAGCAATGGTTGAACGAGGCCACGAATGATGCCGACCACGTGTATCTGCAGAATCTCCCGAATAGGGAGTTTTTCAAAGAAGGATTCAGGTGCTTTTCTTAAGTCACCCCTTTCTTTTCCTCCCGCCTCCTTATTTTCATTTATGTCTTAATCGGGGAGCATTTCTTTTTCAGATATGTTGCTGGTGCAGTCCACATATTTTTCGAGTCTCTTCGTAGGGCTCGGGATCAAGCTAAGCAGTTAGCGGTGGCCGAACAGCTCCAGGGGGAGTCGAACGTTCAGGCCCGTACTGCTATAACCAAGAAGGGAGAGGCAGAGAAGAAACTGAAAGAGGCCGAAGAAAAAGCGGCCAAGTTGAAGAAGGAAAGGGATGTCCTTTCCAAAAGCAAAAGTAAATATAAAGGGAAAGTCAATGACCTGGAGGAGAAAGTCGGGAAGGTTACTGAAGACTTGAGGGCGTCTGAGGCCCTCTTGGTGGCGGAGAAGAATGAGAACGCCCAACTGAGAGACAAGTTAAAGGAGTTGGAGTCCTCGGGACCTGAAGCCTCTAGACGAGATGTGTTGGAGGAATACTTTCAGACTCAGGAATTTAAAAATCTCTCATTGGCCATTGCTACTCCCGCCTTCAAAAGAGGTATGCGCATTGCTTTTAAAAAAGCTCTGGAGCAGACGGATCTTCCTCGTCCCTTAGAGTTGGAGAAGCTCTTGGATCCTCAGATATATGATGAGCTCAATCGTCCCCGACCTGAAGGTCTCCCCAAACTTGAATTCTTCCCTTTTCCTAATGCCATGGATTATATTGAACCTCTTCCCCAACCTTCTCCCGAGAAAGAAGTAGGAGAGGAAGAAGGTGGAGAAGACGAAGAAGCAACAGCTCGGGAAGAGGCTAGTGAGTTGCAAGATGATAATCTGGAGAGAACTCTTGTGGAAGAAGAGGGTCAAGGTTCCCCTGCGATACCTGCAGGTATGCAGGAGTCTCTTGAAGGTGTGGTCGAAACAGCTACTGGAGAGGATCTTCCTGGAAGTCCTTCTGTAAAGATTGACTGAAGACTTTCGAGACTTGGTTTCTTTTGATTTTGCCTCTTTTAGTTCCGATCTCAAATACTGTAATCTTTTTTATGAATGAATCAAATATTCTGTCTTTATTTTTCGTTGCATCCTCATTAAAGTCGAGAATAGTCGAAAGGTCAAATGGGAAAGACTCGAATGAGTTGTAAAAAGATCGTAGTCCTTAAAAAAGGCGTAATTAATCAAACGGGAGAGACACGAATGAGTTGTATCTTTTAAGAAAAGATGTAAGTCCTTCAAAAAGGCGTAATTGATCAAGCGGGAGTGACCCGAATGAGTTGTATCTTTTAAGAAAAGATGTAAGTCCTTCAAAAAGGCGTAATTGGTCAAACGGGAGTTACCCGAATGAGTTGTATCTTTTAAGAAAAGATGTAAGTCCTTCAAAAAGGCGTAAATGTAAACGGGATAGACCCGAATTTATAGTATCTTTTCTCAAAAAGATATAAGGCCTTGTAAGGGGCGTAAGTATAAATGGGATAGACCCGATACTTATAAGGTCTATTGGTAGAACTTTCTTAAATTGGTGGAATTCCAAGAACGATCGATCGGTTTTCCACTCTCTACATCTTTCAGTCGGTATGATCCCGGCCTTGTTTCTTTTTTCTACTAGGTAAGGTCCTTCCCATGTTGGAGTTAACTTTCCTTCATTTCTCGGATCTGAAGCCCCAATACGTCTCAAAACCAGATCTCCCGATCGGTACCTTCGGTCTTTGACCCGAGAGTTGTAGTGTTGTGCTGCTCTTTTTTGATAAAACAGATTCTTTTGTTGTGCTCTTGTTCGGACTTCTTGCAAAAGATCTAAGTTTTCCCTTAGGCCTTGGTCATTCTGACTTTCATAAAAAACGTCATATCGTAATGATCCAGCTAACACTTCTACGGGAGCTAAGGCTTCAGTTCCATAAGCTAAGCAAAAAGGAGTTTCTCCTGTTGGGGTTCGCACTGTAGTTCTGTATGACCAGAGGATACTCGGGAGCTCCTCGACCCACATTGCCCGATTATCTTCCAATCTTTTCTTGATCCCATCAAGAAGTGTCCTGTTGGTGACTTCTACTTGCCCATTGCTCTGAGGGTAGGCAACTGAGGCAAACCGATGTTCTATATGATATTGCATACAGAAGGACTTGAATCCGACGCCTTCAAATTGTTTTCCATTGTCTGTCACCAGGATCCGAAGTATCCCGAACCTATATATTATCTTTTCTTCAAAAAAAAATTCCATCTGTTTTTCTGTGATGGAGGATAATGGTTCAGCTTCGACCCATTTTGTGAAGTAATCTATCGCGACCACCATATACTCTCGATTCTTGGGAGCCTTCGGTAATTTCCCGATCAGGTCCATTCCCCACATCGCAAATGGCGCCAGGTTTGAAACAGACACCATGGGAACTGCTGGTAACTTTGGGACATTAGCATGTTTCTGGCATTTTCTCATTTGCGGACATACTCTATTGCGTCCTTTTGTACTGTAGGCCAGAAGATGCCCGACCGTAATACTTTTTGTGCCAACGCCTTTTCGCCCATATGTGCGACACAGATGCCCTCGTGGATCTCAACAAGGCGTAGCTTGCCCGGGATGGCCCGACACATCTCAAGAGAGGATTTGTGAACGACCTTCTATACAGCATGTCTCCGACAATAGTGAATTGAGCTACCTGATTCAGGACTCTTTTTGCTTCCTTCGGATCAGTCGGGAGAACATCGTCCCGGATATACGTAATCAAAGGTGTTGTCCAGTCTAGTTCCTTATTGATTTCAAAGGTTTCCACCTCCTGGATGCTCGGGCTACTTAGTTCTTCAATATAAACTGCCGAGTCCAAGTTTTTGTAGTTTGCCAAGGACAATCGGGAGAGTTCCTCTGCTTTTTCATTCTCTTTTTTGGGTATCTGTCGGTAGGTTACCCGATCAAAGAAAGCCTGGAACTGTCCAACCTTGACCAAGTACTTAGCCATTCTTTCATCCTTTGCTTCATATTCTCCCTTGATTTGGTTGACAACCAGTTGGGAATCACTTCTTACTTCTAATTCCCGAACTCTGAGGGCTCGGGCCACTCATAAGCCTGCTATGACAGCTTCGTATTCCGCTTCATTGTTGGAAGCTTGGAAACTGAACCTTATAGCACAGCTAATGATGAAGTTCTCGGGACTACTGAAGGTCAAGCCTGCTCCCGATCCTGAAATATTGCTCGAACCATCAACGTGCAGAATCCACAAGTCGGATACTCCAGCTGATGGTATCTGATCGTTCCTCTGCGGTAGAGTGCTTTCGACAACGAAGTCGGCCAGTACCTGAGCTTTTATGGCCGTCCTCGGTCTGAACTCGATCTGGTACTCACTAAGCTCTACCGACCACCCGACCATCCTTCCTGCCACATCAGGCCTTTGAAGTATTTTCTTTAATGGAAAATTAGTCGGGACTACTATCGGATGTACTTGAAAGTAGGGCCTCGCTTTCGTGGATGCCACCGAAGCGCCAATGCCCGCTTATCCACGTCCGGGTACCGTGTCTCAAAGCATCTATAAGCACATGGCTCACATAATAGACTGGGTTCTAAATTGTGTCTCCTCTGACCAGCACTGCACTGACCACCACTGGTGAAATTGTAAGGTAAACTGCAAGAGTATCCCTGGTTAGGGGCCGTGCCAAGACAGGCGTCGTCCCGAGATACGTTATAAGTTGGTCAAATGCCCGTTGGCATTCCTATGTCCAAGTGATTGTTCCTGAGCTTGATGTAGTTTTCAAAGCTTTGAAGAAAGTGTTGCACTTTTCTCCTGCTCGGGATCTGAACCGATTTAGTGCGGCTACCCTCCCGATCAAACACTGGATTTCTTTTATAGTAACGGGTGGTGCCATCTCGATCAGTGCTTTGATCTTTTCTGGGTTAGCCTCAATTCCTCTTTGAGAAACCATGAACCCGAGGAATTTTCCCGAGGAAACCCCAAAAGCACATTTTTCAGGGTTCAGGCGCATTTGGTACGTTCTAAGCACATCGAACGTCTCTTCCAAGTCGGTCAAATGCCTTGCCCGAACCAAACTCTTCACTAGCATGTCGTCAACGTAAACCTCCATGTTCCGCCAGATCTGTCGTTGGAAAATTTTATTGACAGCTCTCTGATAAGTTGCCCCTGCATTTTTCAATCCGAAAGGCATCACTCGATAATAATAACTTTCCCGATCGGTCATGAATGAAATGTGTTTTTCATCCTCCCGACTCATCAAAATCTGGTTATATCCTGAGTACGCATCCATGAAACTAAGGACTTCGTGGCCAGCGGTAGCGTCGATCAGAAGATCAATCCTCGGGAGGGGGTAACAATCTTTTGGGCAGGCTTTGTTCAAGTCCATGTAGTCGGTACACATTCTCCACTTCCCGTTCGCCTTCTTGACCATAACTACATTGGCCAGCCAGGTCGGGCATTCAATTGGATCTATGAAACCCGACTTTTCCAATTTTTCCACCTCGACCCTGATTGCTTCATGTTTTTCTATCGCAAAGTTCCTTCGCCTTTGGATGACCGGAGTAGCACCCTTCTGTATCCAGAGTTTGTGTTCTGCTACCCGCCTGTCTATCCCGGGCATGTCATTTGCCGACCATGTAAAGATATCCGCATTATCGCATAAGAACTGAGTAAGCTCTTTCTTGAAGCTTTCCGGTTGTTCCGAGCCAATAAACGTTACTCGATCGGGAAGAGATTGACTCAATTGTATTCTTTCCAGTTTTTCTACGGTTCTGCCCGCTGCATGCTTTCCTCGTCCCGATCATCTCGAACTTCGACATTCAGAGCAGTTCCCGAACTTTCTGGCCTACGTTTTTCCTTCAAGTAGTTTGTATAACATTGTCGGGAAGATGACTGACCAGAACAACATTCTCCTACTCCAGCCTCGGTCGGGAATTTTAATTTCATGTGCCTAGGAGACATGACTTCCTCAAGCGCGTTGAGCGTCGGACGTCCCAGAATCACATTGTAAGCCGATAACTCCCTTACGACCATGAAATTTACTCGTACTAGAGCATCTCGGGGCGACTTCCCGATCTTAAGGTCTAAAAGAATCGTTCCTTCTGCCACCGTAGAAGACCCCGCGAAACCATACAATGGGTGTTGACGAAGGGGTCGGCAGATCATCGGACAACTTCAATCGTTGAAAGCTTCGTACGAGATTAGGTCAATGGATGACCCCGTGTCCACCAAAACTCGGTGAACTTCTCGATTGGCTATTTTGACTTTGATGATGATCGCATCATCATGTGGTGATATAACACCATCCAGATCTGCATCCGTAAAAGTTATTGGTTCGGGGCATGTTGGATTTTGTCTTTTTTTAGGCAAATGAACAGCCCCCTACGAACCGAACCTTCAGCTTTGCTTTTCTCGATGGATTCCACAGTTTGGGCCTCCCATAATCACGTACACAGGCGTTTCTTCCCGATCCGCCTTTTCCTTCCCCTTGTCTGCTCTTTTGACAGCTTCTTTTGGACTAGGGGATCGGCCTCTCTTTTTTGGCTCAGGTGAGTGTGTTCAGGGCTTTCCAGACTGTTTTACATACTGACCCAGCTTACCTTGTTGGATCAGTTTCTCTATTTCAAACTTCAGACTCCGACACCCATCATTGTGGTGGCCGTAATCTTGGTGGAATCGACAGTATTTTGTCATATCCCGATCCTCTGGTGGTGCGAGTAGCTTCCCGGGCCATTTTAACGAATTTTTATCCCGTATATTCATCAAGATTTCTGATGGCTTTGTGTTAAGAGGAGTATAACTCACTCTCTCTTGGTCACGCTTCCATTTACTTTTTGATCTCTGACTCTTTTCACTCGGGGAAGCTTTGTCTACATCCCGATCAGACCTTCTATCCCGATCTGCTTTTACTCGGGCGTTTATTACCTCATAAACACTGGCCTGCTTCTGACATTTACGTAACAACGTTCCATATGTTTTGGGTTTATCTGTTAGTAAGACTTCCAGAAGTCTTTGGTGTGTGATGCCGCTCCAAAGGGCACTGTACGCGACTTGATCGTCCAGCTCCTCGATCTCAATGGCGACTTCATCAAACCGCTTCAGAAGATAATCCCGAATGGATTCATTTCTTCCTTGTCGTATTCCAAAAAGACTATCAGTGGTTTTCTTGCTCCCGATTGCATTTCGGAATCGGGCTATAAATTTATGTGCCAACTCCAGGAAATTATTGATGGATCCCGGTCGTAGGCTGCTGAACCACTTAATAGCCGGTCCTTTGAGTGACACGGGGAATGTTCTGCAGAGTAGTTCGTCCTCCCGGCCAAGCACAGTCATTACTGACTTAAAGTAATTTATATGCTCTTTTGGACTTGTTTTCCCCTCGAACGGGGTGAATGTTGGCATGATGAAGTTCCTAGGAAGTGGCATGTTCGTGATCTCATCTGAGAAAGGTTCCCGATCAACCACGTCCAGATCGTCATCATGATCACGATCCTCCAACTTGCGCTCGACCTCAGCTACCCGGCTTCGAAGCCGGCTTTGTCGTACTCCATCTTCATCTGATTCGGCACGCTCTTTGCCCCAATGGTGAGTAGGTGCCTCCTTTACTCGAGGATTGGCCTGAGACGATGATACTCTCGAGCGGGACAGTTGGGGTTGACTATCCCCCTGGTCCTCCTTATCTTCGATCTCCTCCCGTCGACTCCTTTGAGGTAAAGACCCCGTCTTGGGTGGCATCGAAAGATGGTCTAAGGCACTGATTCTTGTTCCATTAGGAGTAGTTTGGCGTTTGCTTCGTTCGGGATTGTCCTCCTTTTGTTCCCGGGTAACTTTTAACCTCGGGATACGCCTTGCCCCACAGGACCCTCGTGCCTTCCTCAACGCTTTCACCAATCTTTCCGATTGGGTATTATGTCTCGGTCCTTGTTCGACTCCAATTTGATGGACCAAGTTGCGTAATACTCCTTGCATCTCGAGCATTCCCTTCCGCAACTCGTCCATATCGGCCATAATGGCTTGTTCTTGAGGACCTCGGGAGGTTCCCGCACCATTCGGGTCCTCCAAAACCAGATTGTCCTGAAGTTGTTCCTGCTCTATATGGGTTGAGGGGTCAACCATATCTTCAAGGATCGTTCGATTATCCTCGGTATTTTCTTGTCGGGAACGTCCATTTACTCGTCTCACCATGACTTGAAGATTTTGTCATTCCCACAGACGGCGCCAAACTGATGCGGATCAATTATGCTTCTGGATCCGACTGAGCCTCCTCTCGTATCCGGGACGATGAGCCCTGCAAGAAAGGTTAGATGCGGGCCGGCTTGTGTGCCGGGCAGCCGCCTCCGATGGCAAAGTCAGATGACGAATAGAGTGAGGTCTCGTGCAAAAGCTACACAAGATTATACTGAGAGTGTATTGGATTGCTTACCAAGGGGATGTGTCCCCTATCTTATAGTGATTAACTTACCTTGTACGTATTCGGTAAGTTCGCCGGACAGAGCCATCGAATCCCTAAGGATTATACCTTTCCTTTATTGGTCCCAGTTAGATAGTCGTTGAAGTTGACTTTCTCAACAAAGAGAGACTGCCTTATTTGTTAAGCGTGATGTGCGCTCTGGTCAACATAGTCGATCATGTCCCGACTCGAGGTGGAGCCCCATTCGGGCGTAACCCGCTGATGCAAGTGCAGGTGAGATGACCCGTCTGGGTTTATTCATATGACCGGATATAACCCGGTCAATCTGGTTACACCCAGTTCGGTCGGGTTATACCCGTTGGGTATGAACTTCCCGTATCACCGACAACACTAATTTGGTCAAGTGTAATGCATTAATAGATCTATCAATTGATATGTGAATCTTGAACATCAGCTGGGTTGAAAGAAGTCTCTGTACTCTAAGACTTAATATGTAAGTCTCTAATGAATAAACATAAAGGGAGATTATTATTTGGAGTGTAAGCATTAACATTGGCAGCCAACTCCATAAGAGTTTGTGAAATACGAAAGAGCTCAGGATTCATGCACGCAACTATTAAGCGCGTCTTTCATTCTTTATCGATCCAATAAGCGGGAATGGGGAGTGAGTAATAAATAGTAAATATGCAACTATTTTTTTAACCAAAAAAAAATAGTAAATATGCACAAAGGAAAACCTAACTTTTGGTGTGATTCCCAGAAGCACCAATTTCAATTAATTGATACCACGAGACTTGCTACTCTGCTAGGAGATTTGATTCTTGCTACGTTTCTATTACTCACTTGCTGATATAGCAAATCCTCTCTGAATTATGGTTGCCCTATTTTCAGTTTTTCACGTGTCTGAAAGAAAAATAAACTAGTGCAAACAAAATTAATTTCAATGTAAATAAATAATTCTGAACAACAATAAAACCCAACAACTATGCTTATTAGAGAACTTACTAGTACTCCAAGAACTTAGTGATAATAAAATATAATTTTCCAAAGCAAACCAAGCGTCATAAATTCTGAAAATTAAAATAGAGAAAAGTTCGTCACCTTCCATTGTCTAGGCCTTCTGTGAACATTGTATTAATCGTGAGAGCAAGATAGAACTCGGGGAGAGAAAAAAGCTGAGAAGTTGCATTTGATATAACCTAAAATAACCCATGAACTCATGGCAGTCCTCTTTTTTCAACAATGCATTTGTCACTCATGAAAGCATCATCCATGAGAAGAATTCTTGATAGGGGCAGGTTTGAGTCCATTGTAGAGTAGAAATGAAGACTTTGGGGGTTGTGAGAGTCAAATTCTTTATAGATCATCAAGCAAAGAATAGAACATGGAATCAAATGAACTAAATTAGTTTGAAAGCCCACATGTGAAAATTTAATGGAAACAATTATCACCCCTCTCCCCCTCACATATGGGCGGGGGGAAATTCCATAGACAACTCAATCAGACAACCTTACATGCAGAAAAACATTAAAAATATGATCCCTCATCCAACAATCCAGCATATAATTGCAACTTCAAAGGCCATTATATTTTGGTCGCTGCACAAATTCAAGATGCTAATTTATGGTGATTTTGTATGTCCTCAAATGCTTGGTAGTTGCACATTTCGCTGAGATAAGTATGGGATGAGGGTTACCGATTCTTCCCAATCACTTGAAAGCATCGGTGAAACAAAACAAAACAAAACAAAGTAGCTAGCTAGTTTTTTTTGTTCCATCAGTACTTTCAGGTATCTAAAGAGATCTTTCACAAGACACACAACCAATCAACTTGTTTTTGCATTAATTTGAACAAAGAAAAATCCACTACAATGAATGAATAATGAACAAAATTCATGTCTTGACCTTACCAGAGACAACTAAGAATAGGACTTTACCATTTACAATGAACAAGGCTTAGTCACCCATTGGCTAGGGGGCAAAAACATCCATCCTTGAAAACTTTAGAATAAGCTTCCCGTTTTGAATTTTTCAAAAAAAAATGATTGAGGTGGTAATTTGAGGCGCATAAATTTAAGGGTTGTAAATATCAGGTACTGTTTTGTGGAAGGAAAAAAAATTCATGGCAGTCAGAGTACGAATCCCCTTGGGACTAGGGGCAGAGCCATGCCTATATTAATTATATAAAAAAGCGCCTTGAGGATGTAGTCGTGGTGCGCACAAGCTGGCCCGGATGAACCTCATTAAAAAAAAATTAAAAAATCATGGCAATTACCAGACAGCTTTCATTTGTGACCTTATCCAAGGACTTGTAAGGTTTTTGGTGTGAGACCTGCCAAAGGAAAAAAGAAAAAGAAAAAACTAAATGAAAGTTAGTAAACAACATCATATATTTCTTTTCTGGACCGTTCAAGCTTTGTGAATTAGATTTCCTAATACTATGAGGGTTGGGGTCTGGACTGGTGTACAGTCTTAAATCGGACATATTGATCGTCTAAGTTACCATTCAAACTGTTGAAAAATGTTTCTGTTGAGAGCTTATTGTGAAATCCCCCGAATTTCGACCCCTTTAACCCGTGGTTTCAAGACCAAGAACCCGGGCCTCGAGTCGGCGACAACTGTGAGCCATTCAAGTCAAGCCCGAAGGATTGGAAATGGAAACAATGTTGGCATATGACCCTTGTGATGACTCAACAACTCTCCTAGAGTTTAAGTGAAGAGAGAAGATTAATCACAATGGTGTAAAAAGGGTGATTTTGGAATGTTCGTAGATCGGTGATGGAGAATCCAATTAACGCGAATAAGGTATCAAATCGAAGATCGTCGAAAGTCCTTTCCAATGAGACAAAACTCACTGAATTCAGAGTCAGTTTGGGGGTCCAACCATGGATGGTAATTTGGGCCGTTTGGGTGAACCAACCTTCCACCCCATTTTCTGTTTAGGGGCAAAAATGAAATTTCAGGTTTTTACGCCCTATTTTATGTTTTAACTAATCCGTAACCGCATTTCTTTATGCAAGAATGAGTTTGAGGCTGCGGGAAGAGGAGAACCAAGAGAAAGAGAGGTTCCCATCCTTCCGAAGGTGTTTTGTGATCCGAATCTTCGCAAAATCAGGAAATGTTAGTTTTCTTTAACCCTTCTTTAGGCATAGTTTTATAGGTTTTTCTCTTCCCTTCTTTCATGGAGATCTTGAAAGGGAAGGTTGTTAGGTATCTTGGATGCTTTTATTTTCTTGTATTAATGTTTCCCTTGAGTATGGGAGTAATGGTACGTTTCCTCGCAAAATATTTCGGAATTTGACTCTCCGGGTCACCTACGGGTGATTTAGGAGAGCCAATTTGGGGCTTTTTTATTTTGGTCAAACTGGATCAAATTGGAGGTACCTGTAGGATCCTTTTACTGCCAATTAGCTTGCCCCAGTTTCGTTTCGTTTAGACTTCGAATCGGTGGTGAATTAGAGACCGTTCACTAGTTATGTTGAGAACTAAACTTTTTAAACTAGTGGTCAGGATTCTGTTTTCGTGGGAAGATTTTGGGATATTCTTTGAAACCAAAATTGACTCTAATTTATAACAATTAATTCTCTTGCATGAATAGGTTTATATATATTTAGTCACCAACTTGTGGGAAGGAATTATTGAACTTTGGAGAAAGGAATCTAGTTGGAAGGTGAGAAATATACTTAACCTTATATTACATGTATAATGATATTAGTTAATTTTCATTATTGATATCTTGCATGGCTTTAGTATTATCTTGTGGTTATGTATGTGATTGTTGAAAGGCAAGGAAATAAATTTGCTTTTAATTGTTAATATTCTTTTGAATGGTAATATGAGAATGTATGAGATGGATGAGATTGAATGGATTGAGTTTTTCTTGTTGAATCCTAAATTATTGATATAAAAATATATGAATGATGTTGAATTAAATTACTCCTTTTATTTTATGTTGCTTACTAGGGTTGTGGGTTCACCCATTGCCCTAGTGACCTTATGTGATTGTTAGGTTATGATTGGGGAATGGAGAATACCATTTTGGCATTTCTGCCATAAGATACCAGAAGATGTGGTATGAGACGCATTCCTATGGTGCCCTTAACGATTTCCCTGATTATTGGTTGACATACCTATGGCATATCTAGAAATGTTTGGTTAAGTGAACTCATGAGTACTACTACCCTTTCGGCAGGGGTATTAAAGCCAGTTAACCTGTGATGTTAGTGGCTGGGTCTTGTGTGCCAAGCAGGCCCACTATCATCATAAAGAGGTAGGGTTGCATATAATAGATAATGGCTCATAGGCGCTCAAGACCGGTAACCAACCCGTGAGAGGACATGGAGATCATCATATTCATTATATGTGGATGACCAGTGGGTTAAGGAATGTGATCCAACAGATGCCTCCCGTTGAGGATTCCATTCATTGATGGGAAAGTATTGAACCAACAGAGTGCTAGGCGTGAGGGGAAGTATCCAGACCATATGTAGTATGAGACCATATGATTTTCCATTGGGCCTAGGATTATCGTTGACACGCGCCATATCTTATACCAATGGTGATGTGAGAGAGTGGTGGTGACCTAATCCCCAACCATGGTTTGATAGGAGTTTACCCAACAACTGCGGAGAACTCAACAGACGTGCTTGAGTGCCGTGAGGGAAGAGTGATGAGACCGCCCAAAGAAGACTAATGTATGACTTAATGCGTGTCTACCATAGAGACTTCATAATAAAGTTAGGAGCATAATATCATAATCATTCATATATCACATCATTGTCATTAATTACCTTATTCATGTTATATGTGTGGTGTTGAATCTTGTGAATGAATGCATGATATGATGTTGATTTGACCTCACTGAGTTCTGTTGAACTCATTCATTTTATATGTCTTTTTCTATTAGAATATATTGCAGGTTATGAGGACTCTTTCCAAGTGGAGGGTTTGTCGCCGCCAGACTTTCTCGAGGGAGCAATTGAGGAAGGTGTAAACTTGCCTGGAGCTTCATGCCAGTGTTAAGACTGTTATTATGGAGTTAGTTTCCATTAGAGAATTAGTTTGGTTTATTTTCCGCTGTGAATAAAACTATCCTCTTTTCTTTTCAAAACTCTAATGTCGTACCTTTTGTTTGAAGTAATGGATGATTGTAATCATTATTTTAGATTTGATAGCTTTATATGTGAAACTTGATTTATTCTTGTCCGTTTGATTTTACTATATCATATGTTGTATGGAATTGTCACTGAACCTAGGTCTTGTGGTATATCACCCCCACAGGTATTCGAGTATGCCCGGATCCGATTGGGTGGGGTGTGACAGCTCCAGTCTTTTTTTCTTTTTTTTTTTGGGGGGGGGGGTTGTTTAGGGTGTCGTTGCTCTTGAATCTGCACTAGACCTTAGTTGGTTCAAAGTCAGTTCGAGCTTTGATGTCTGTACATGAAATGAACCGTAAAGAGTGGGTCGGTCGGCTCTATGATGAGAAGCCACTTCAGACGGTTTAGTCAGATTCCAAATAACACAAAACCTCGTAGGGAGGAGTTATAACTCAGAAAGCATTCAATGTTAAGAGTTGTTGCAGGAGAGTAATGTTGTAGCAATTGTGTTGGGTTGAAAAACATACAATATGAAGAAAATTAAGATCCAACAGTAGTGCTGTTTCATTTTTTATTCTTTAATTATTTACCGAGTGGAGAAGACACTTTAGAGGCTGATACAACAAAACCAAAGGAAAAATACTATCACCAATGCCAAGAGCTAGACTTGAAGCTCTTATCTTTCTATTGGTGATCGATCACTTGCTTGATTTCTGGGCAAATAATCTTTATTTACAAATGATTGTTTCTTCTTAACTGCAAGCTCCAGCACCAAATCCAAGCTTTCCCCCTTCAACATTATAAACCACCTCAACTGTGTGTTGCTGCATATTTCCAAGGATTTGAAAAGTGGTAGAAGCACTGTTTCCAGCAAAAGCCAAGCAGTATTGAGTTGAGCTTATTGGATATAGAACCCCAGACACATCCACAGTCAAGTCAGCTCCTCCGCTAAAATAGAACACTATGGTTGGTACGTTAACTGTAGTGTATCCAGAGAAGTCATAGCAAGTGTCAAACAGTGAATACGGTGAGGTAAGGGGATACATTGACATTGCTTGACGAAATGCTGTTCTAAGAGATGAATAAGCTGTTGGTGCCAAGCGAGTGATGACAGTTCCAGAGTCTATAATGGTTCCTGCAGTTGTAAACACTGATTGTGAGATGGATAGCATCTGCCCTCCAACACTAATACCGGTCATGTCTAGGAAATAGAACCAGGGGTAGTTCGCACTTGTTAGTAATGGAGTATACTGAGCAATAGAAGAGGAGGAACCGGCTTGGCTACCAAATGCAAGAAAGCCAGTGGAACTGGTTGTAGATGGAAGACAATAAGAGAAATTTTTTCCATACATTTGAGCAGTCTGTGATACTATAGATATATTGGTCCGAGCGAGACCTAGCAGACCATCTGAAGTACCAAATAGGCCACTGGTGTTGTGACCACACCCGAATTCAAAATTGGAGATTAAAGCAGAGGAAGATAGTGTTAGTGTATCAGTTACAAAGTCCCCGTAAGAATAAGAACCGTCACCATATGTGACTTGGTAGCGGCAATTGGTAGTACACGATGGTTGTGCATAGTATGCTGCATACAATTGCGAGCAAGCATAGGAGCCACATGTAGTAGTGGCATAGGAAGACGATGCAGAAGGGTTGAAGTAGGGATCTTTTTCAGTATAACAAGTGCTGGAGCTGCATGGTAGGCATTGGACCCAAGTGAGATCACTTCCTGTGTCAAATTCTACTACGAAATTCTGCGTTGGTGTTCCTAATCCAATATTGACAACGTAGTTTCCAGTCCCTAGGGATACGCCAGAGTTGGCAGGAACGCTCACTGCAGAATCTGCTGCAGACGATTGTTGGTTTAAAATTTTGGAATTAATAGAATTCACTCGAGTTTCGTCGTTGATTAGAATCTGGGTAACATTAGGCAGTTCCGAATTCCCTCCCTTTAACGGTGAGCAAGGTCCATATTTGTGAGCCACTTGCATTAGCTTGCTTGAGATTTCTTCTCCTGAAAACGTAGATAACAAAAGCTCTTAAATTGCTGGGTTTCTACAAATTCGATTAAGGATTGATAATAACACTGGATGAAATATAAATTCTCATTGTAACGACATTAATTTCTTGAACCAAATGAATAAGAATAAAATTCTTTCATTGAAAGGTGTCCCATCTCATCCACCCACACAAACACAAACATAAACACAGTTAAAAGAAATCACCTTTGGCTGGAGTAGAGCACACATCGGCTGGCACCAAGGAGCTAAGTGTGACAACTTGAGTCTCTGCTAGTGCATCAACATTGTCTACAGAAAAACCAGCGCAGAGAAACAAAGGAAGAACAGTTGCAAGAAGAATGGGAAGGAAGGAGTAGTTCATGGCCATGGATGACAAGAGTTCCAAATTTCCCTCAACCCTATAGCCTTGGCAAGAATCCAATTTTCAATGTCAATTTATAGAGGGGAGAAGGATCTTTATATATTCTTATTTCGTGGGAAATGCTTTATCTAGCAAGATTGAATCATTCATCGGTATTTCTCCTATTCTTCAATACTGTATTAGTACATATATTAATATATATGCACTTCACGTCACAACAATGTAAGCTCCATTTGCTTCTTAGAAGAATCTTCTGTCGTTGTCCTGCTCCTTGGAATTGTAATTTGGAAAGCTTTTGACTTTATCATGGAGATTAGAGAGCTAGGAGGTTCTACTATTCCGAGCTGTTTCATGCACCATGTTCTCGAGGTCAACTCATGTGGAGATTTCTTGGCAAGTATCTTACATTCTCCTTAAAAAGTCTTCTTTTTATTAATGCCTTACACAAGAAGTGTTACCACGTCTAAATTCTTTGTAACAATTCCTTATTTATTTATTTTTTGATACATAAATTCCTTATTTATTTAACTATCGAATTTTCTTTTTCTAAAAAATATATCTGTTTGAATTATATACAAGCAATGTTGTCGGAAACCTCTGTTGATAATTACGTACACGATTTAATATGCAATTATTTTTTGCATGAAATTTTCAATTTCAGAAACCCTAAATGGATTAGGAATGTCCACTCCACTCGCTTTGTCGCTTATATATGTATGTATGATATGTGTTCACACAAGAAGAAATGGAGAACCATCTTTATCTATAGTGAAATAGTTTAGGCTTTGACCAAAATAATAATAATAATAATAATAATAATAATAATAATAATAATAATAATAATAATAATAATAATAATAATAATAATAATAATAATAATTATAATTATAATTAGCTTCCAGATCCAAAAGCAGAAAATTGACAGCTTATTTTCACCTCTGGCGTGGAGGAATGATGATAATGATGAAAAATCTTACGTCTAATTATTACTAGAGAGGCAATAGGGTTGGATTGGACTTAATCCCAAATATCTTAGTTAATTCTAATTCTTATGTTATAGCACAAGGCCTGGCCGAGATAGGTTAAACACTTAAGCTTGATCATAGTCATGTCTTTGGCCATAAACTTAAACGCTAACTTGGCCACAAAGCAATGAAACAATTGTAATTCTACATTATTGTCTTACTTTTACCAAAATACCAGAGTAATTGTAAATGCTCAGTCCTAATGCAACCCAAATTTTAACATAGAACGAAAACCTACCCACCCTTTGGACTAAAATTTTAAACCCAACTCTTATTTAAGCTCAACGTGGACTAAGATAGGTTAAAGTATGAAAACTAAACCCGCATCCCTTAATCATAACATAACATCATATGTATAAATATACAGTGATTCAAATTTTTTTTTCAAACAATAAACTGATTTATAACTAATCTATATTTTTACAGGTTTGGAGACTACAAAATTGCTATCCATCTCATCTCATCTCATCTCAGGTGAGGAAACTTATTATTAGATTTGATTTCTTCCCTAAGTTGCATGCTGCAGACACTTAATAAAAAACTAGGGAACCTCTGGTTAGGGTGGCTCATTCACAGCGGAAAAGACAAGCTTTCAAGACAATTAATTAATGGTTACTTGAACTTCTTTTGGGCATGGCTCATGACTCACTGTCGCCCAATGTAACCAGCAAAAATTTTGCTTCTCTTCTGGTTTTTTTTTCCTCCTAGAATTTTTTCTTAAGAAGCACTCAAACAACTTAGACTATATAACAAAAGCATAAGTCACTTATTGAGAGCGTCACTCAACCTATATTATTATATGCTGCTTCCATTGCCAATTTGGCTATCCACTGCCGCACCTCTGAGTGAGATGCTACGTCCAAAGGGCCAAGTTTTCTTTGGTTCTGGGTCTTTTGGGAAGTCCAGTTTCCATTCTTCTTCTTTCTTTCTTTTCTTTCTTTCTTTTTCTTTCATTCTTCTTTGTTCCTTCTTCTCTTTTTTATTTTTTATTTTTTTTAACAGTCCAGTTTCCATTCATTACATCAAACTTGATGTATTTGAGCGTGTGCTTGAATGGCATGATGTACCAGATGGAGCAATCCCTTCGCAACAGCTTACTCCCCGTAAAAGTTCCATTGTGAGTCAAACTTCAAGATTTCATATTTGTCTTGTGCTGGATTAGTTTTAACAGATTATAAATGATAAAGAAGTCAAATTAAAAATAAACAAATAATAATAATAATAATATTAATTAATTAATTAATCGTAAGAGATTGACTTAATTGGTAAATATTTAGGCTTCATAAAATGTGGTTAAGATCGTGCATTGCCTTAGGGTTAAGGATGAAATCCTGCCACATATTTATAAAACTGCCATGCTAAAGATATAATAAAATGAATAAAAAACTAATAAATGAAAAATAAAAAAAATAATGCAAATAATTAATTAGATTAGGTAACTAAAATTGCATCGTTATCAGTTAGTTAATTCAAAATTAAAATTTGCAAATGTCAAAAAGACCCTTTTTAATTAGAAATTATGTAAAAAACCCTCCCCTCCACATCCATCATATGGAACTGAGGAAGTATAAAAATATTGCCAACCCGATTTTCATAGAATAAGCCCATTTACAAAAACCCATGAGCACAATATGTTAACTGATTCTTTGAGGTTTTTTTTTTTTTTCTTTCATACTTTTTGTTCTTTTGTGGGCAATATATTTCACTCATCGTAAACTTAGATCTTTTCTAATCATAGTCATTCGTGTTCTTATGCGCAAAGATGATGGTTGTTCATTTCATTCGGTAATTCTCAGTTAATGACTTTTTAACAAAAATCAAAATCCAACATCACATGCTTATTAAGTATAAAAACCTGTTTTTGTCTCTAACCTCCATCTTTTATTTTACTCTCACCCAAAGTCGGAATCCTGTACTTATATGTTTTCCCAACCCATGGATCGCAACTCTTCCACCCTTAGTAACATTTCAAAAGAAATTTAATTGAAGCTGTTGTCTCCAAGGATCCCTACAGTGCAAAAACATAGAAACTAGAGGGATTCCAACTTTCACTATGTCATCCTTTAGTGGAATATTTCCATGCATAATCTTCAAAGATGAGTTAAGTTCAATCAGATTTAATTAGTACATTCCAAATCCGAGTTTCATAAGGAACCTTAGTCAATCTCTTCCCACATGCATTCTAGAAATCTTTGAATACATCATGGTTACTTGCTATTATGTATAGCAAGTGAGGAACTATTGGAGATATTTCTGAAAAATCAACCAAAACCCGAGCCGCCATTCCATCTTAAGCTTATGCGGCTAGGGTTGCTTTCAAGAGTTCCACAGTTGTTAGGAGTTCCACAGCTAATCACACACTAGCTACTACATCTATGAAGAACTCTACTATTGGTACTCACAAAGACTCTAGTCAACCCAAAGAAGAGTTTGATACAAATTGGTACAAAACCTTGGTCAATAATTTATGTAATCTAAAATACCTATCTTCATGTAAATCCAAATACTATAACTCAGAGTGCTAGAACCACAACTACAAGAGTCCTAGAACACTGATGAACAAGGACTCTATTTCTATATAAAGTCATGTACACAACTCTTTATACTCTCTCTCTCTCTCTCTCTCTCTCTCTCTCTCTCTCTCCCAACCATCACTCTCTAGCATGGCATCAAAGCACCAGGTCTTCCCCCCTGCTTCGCTTCCCTCCCTCAACAATCTACCGATCATCAAGCTCACGGACAACAATTACTTACTATGGAGGTCGCAACAGGTTCTTCTCCTGAAGACTTATGACTTATCTTCTCTTGTGGATGGCTCCTCACTATGTCAATGAAGATTATATTCCTATATGCAAACCGAATCCTGTCTATAATTCATGGATTCGTCAGGACCAAATTCTCATGTGTTGGCTTATTGCCTCACTCAAAAAATTCGTTCATGCTCAAATTGTTGGATGTTCTACAGCTAGAGCAGTTTGGCTTCATCTTGAATCTACCTATGCCCCCACCATCTACAACAAAGATTATGCAACTACATCTTCAGTTACAAAACATTAAATGAGGTAATAGTACAATTCATGACTACCTTCTTCGTATTAAGCATACTACCGATCAACTTGAGGTTGCCGATAAGTCTATTTCAGATGATGGATGATATTTGTCTTCATGTTCTCAATGGATTGGGCTCTGATTATTCACCATTTGTTACTTCTATCACAACTTGTGGCTTCCCTGTCACTTTTTCTGAGTCAAAAGGAATGTTACTCACTGAAGAAATTTGTTTTAACGATAACTTAGCCTATGACTCTTCTTTACCTTTGGCTAATCTGGCTCAGACTGGCAATGCTCACCATTATCGTCCTCCCTTTCGGGGTCGATTGCACAATAGAGGCAGAATTTCGTGAATGTTCTTCTAGCTATCGTCCTCCACTTCTTGCCACTCCACCTTCACCCTCTACTAGTGGATACAAGCAACTGCAGTCCTCTCTTGTTACTTGCCAAATTTGTGATCGTCACAACCATAAAGATCATGATTGTTATCAACGCTACAATCATGCTTTTTAAGGTACAACCAATGTCCCCCCCCCCCCCTTATGCATGTTTCAGAAATCCCTGGAGGACCTTTTAGAGACAGCACTTGGTATCCTAACTCTGAGCTACACATCATATCACCAATGCCCTTGACAATCTTCAACTTGCTTAAGCTTACACTGGCTCGGATCAGGTTTTAGTAGGTTTGATACAGGCTTGCCAATCACTCACACTGGTAATTTTTCTATCCCTACACAACATTCTCCTTTTTTCTCAATAAAGTTCTTCATGTCCCCTCCATTCAAAAGAATCTTTTATCCGTTTCCCAATTTACTCATGACATTAATGCTATCTTTGAGTTTCACCCTAACACGTTTTATGTGAAGGATTAAGCAATAAGGATTTGTCTTCTCCAGGGAATTGTTAAGAATGGGCTTTACCAGATGCACTTGGGCGACTTTTCTCCACAAGCTTTCATTGGTAATGAGCTTTTGTCTCCAGTGGCACTACAGACTTGGCCATATTGCTTTTAAATTAATCGATTGTCTTGTTTCTCAATTTAAATTATCTATTACTTCTGAGAAAATTCAGTTTTTGTGTAATGCTTATCAAAAATGAGAAGAGTCATAAACTCCCCTTCTCCTCTTCTACTTCAGCTTTTAAAGCCCCTTTGGATTTGATTTATTCTGATGTGTGGGACCCTCTCCTATTGCTTCTATTGATGGTTTTCGTTAATATGTTATACTTGATTGTATCCTATGAATATGATATCTGAGGTTGTTGGGACTCTTCAAAGGTATAAATTATCTTGTTGAAAATTTATTTTCAAGATAGATTACAAAATTTTAGAGTGATTGGGGTGGCAAATATCGCATTGTTTCTACCTTTCTCACTTCTTGTGGGATTGATGATCGTCTTTCTTGTTCTCATACCCATGAGCAAAATGGGGCTGTCGAGCACCATCATCCTCATATTTTGTAGTCTCAAATTTCCCTTTTGGCGCCCGTTATTACCTAACCTTGTTGACTGTGGCCCATCAGTATCACTACTCTAGGACATCTCACCTAAAGTAAAGTCAGCCACATTTTGTAATTATTCACCGTATGTTAACTACTTGAATTCACTTTTGTCCATGGTATTCTACCAAAAAAAAAAAAAAAAACTTTTGTCCATGGTAGAACAACAGGACATATCATCTAATTTAAGAGGTTCTACCACATCTCACCTAACTTAATTAACTGCTTATGTATCTCAGAATTCCTAAACAAAATTATTTTATTTTTATTTTAAAAACAGGGTGGCATATAATATATTAATAATATCAAGAAAAAGATGCAGAAAGAGTTACAATTGAAGGAAACCCCCCCCCCCCTTTCACTTCCTCTCAAACAATACGAAGGACGTTGGACATCTAAAGAAATCTCTTGAACCACAGGATCTAGGCAAGCAAAAAAGTCTGCACATCTGTTGGTCTCCATGATCTGGTATGTTGTCACACCCCACCTAACAGTATCAGGCCAACCCAGCCACCCATGGTGCATGTGATCAACCAACATAGAGTTGCCATGAATCCACAACCATAATATTAAATGCAATACAATATTCAAAAGCAAAAGATAAAGGTATTAGTCGGAAGAATCTCAAAGAATATATGGAAGCAAAATAAAATTGTAATTACCTTCTTTGTATAATTTAATAATCATAACTCTTGAGTCTTGAGTATCTCAATCCAAAAATATAACATAAATCCTATGAATGTCTCTAAGCTCCATAAACACACCCATGGCACACGCAAGATCTATCATGCAGCTGCTCGTAGGACTCTACAGTCCCACATCATATGCCTCCACCTGAAGATTTGCTTCTAGTTCAACAGGTCCATCATAACCTGCATCATCATCTGAAGAAAGATCCCCAAATAGGTCTGAATTCCAATCCAATGAACTCATGAGGAAACAACATGAATATAAATATGAAGGATGCAGTGAGGTCTTAAGTGCATTCTAAAATGCTAACCATGCCGGTCTTTATATAGGTAAACACATTTTAGGATTCATCAACCTCCTCTTGATAGGTCCACCCTCATATCCATATCATCATCATCCTCATCACGACACAGTTTGTTGCAAAGGGATTTTCTCAAAGAGGGGGTATTGACTTTGTTGAGACCTTTAGCCTGGTCATCAATCCAAGATCCATCCACTTAGTTCTCTCCTTGCCACTATCCACCATTGGCCCATCTGCAGTTGGATCTTAAGAATGCATTCTTGCATGGGTTTCTTGATACAACTATTATATTGCCCAACCTCCTGGTTTCGTTAATCCATAACACCCTCATGATGTTTGCTTTCTTCAACAGGCTCTTTATGGTTAATGTCAAGCTCCATGAGCTTGGCTAACCATTTTAGCACCTTTTTTTATTGGTGTCGGCTTCTTTTGTGGCCTTTCTTATTCTTCTATGTTTATCTACTGACACAATGGCAAGACTAACATTCTTTTACTACATGTTGATTATGTGTTTACTGGTGATGATCCTACTCTTTTGGATTTACTCATTGTCACTTTGAGGACTCAATTTGCAATGTAAGGATATTAGTCCTCTTCATTACTTACTTGGTATTGAGGTTACATCAACCCTTTATGGTCTTTTGCTTACTCAGACCAAGTATGATATAGATCTTCTTCATCGAGCCCAGATGGCTGAAGCTTGTTGCTTTGCTCAAAAGTTTTTGTTGATGATGCTACTCGTTTCTCGGATGCTGCTCGCTACTACAGCATTGTGGGTTTTCTTCTTCATGACACCATGACAAAATTGGATTTAGCTTATGCTGTAAATATTGTATGCCAATACATGCAAACTCGAAGTGTGGGCCACTTTCTCGAGTTAAACATATTTTCCATTATATTTGTGGCACATTGCACATGGGACTTCGTATTCTTAGTGATAACTCTCTTTATCTATATGGATTCTCTAATTCTGATTAGTATGTTGTCCTACCATGCGGCCTTCTACTTTGGGCTTTTGCATCAAGTAGTATTTCTTGAAGTGAGAAGAAACAACCTACCATCTCTCTATACAGTACTCAGGTTGAGGATCGACCTATGGCATCTACTACTGTAAAGCTTACTTGACATTTTTGCTTCTTCTTTGGGATCTTGGTGTTTATAAGCCTAATCATGCTCTTTTGTTTTGTGATAATCTTAGCACTTTGCATATGACTATCAATCATGTATATGTTGTATTATTTTTAATATAATAAAATATGTTTCATTTTATTGGATTTGTAAATGCAGAAAACTTTCCTTTATTTATTTTAGGAAAGTGTATTATTATATAGTCCCACATTGGAAACCGAGGTGTCGGAATCCAGGTTAATTAATAGGTACCACTTATTAACTCTAACTTATAATAATGAGACACGCCAGTGTGTGTGCAGTGTATGAGTGAGGACAGTATACCGTCCGAGCGCGCACGCACGGCGTGGGCTGTGGGCGTTTGTGGCGCACGCTTGCATCGCTTCGAGCGAGATTAGATCTAAACTGTGTGTTATGATCAACGGTAGATCTAGGGCGATGGAAGTAGATCCATAAATATTGTTTTGATGGTTCAATATGGACCGTTAGATCGTGCGGCCGAACGATCCGACGGCTCATATCTGAACGTCAGCAATCGTATCCCTACAGAGGAGGTGCACCCATACGAACAGAGTCATGAACTGTTCAGTAGAGGCACCTCAATGCCTATATATACGTCTAGCTTCACAACAGCAGTACAAGAGAGAAAATCCAGAAGTCTTCTCTGTTCTTGAGTTTTGTGAGTGCTTAGCAAAACTCAAGAGATTCAACTCGAAGTTGGGCTTCTTTGTATCCTGGGAGACAGTTCGCAATACCTCATAGCACCTTGATGTGAGGGCGAATTACGTCTTAAGGAAAGCGACGTTGTAACGCACCTAGAAGCTCCAGCTCAAACACTATGATCCTTTTTCCATTTTCTTTAACGGTATTTCATGCTCATGCAAAGCACCATGGCCTTGAAGTTGATTATCACTTTGTGCGGGGAAGGTGACCCATAGTACTGTCACTCACTATATCCCCTCCAATCACCAGCCAGTGGATGTTTTGCTAAATGTGAGCTTCGTTCAATTTATCTCAAACCTAGCGTTTGGTCCCGATTGAGTTTGCGGGGAATGGTAAAGGTACAGCTGGGACCCATAGTGCTACCACGATAAAAGATGTAATGTAGGCCTATTTTAGACATATACCTTCTTAGATTTTTCTACATGTATTATCCAAGCAATATTGAGTTGAGCTTAATTTAAGTACAATCCCTGACAGATCAACATTAAAGTCAGCACTTCCACTGAAGAGGATTTCGATGGCAGAAACATCCACTGTAGTGCATATGGACAAGTTTTAGCAGGTGATGAATAATGAATAGGGTGGCGTAGTTGGGTACTTGGACATTGCTTAACAAATGCTGAACGAAGAGCTGATTAGGAGAGCTTCTGCCCTCCAACATTTAAGCCCGTCATATACAAGAAATAAAAAGGTTGGTTGGAATTCGTTAGTAGTGGAGTGTATTGAGTACTAGAACAAGAGGTCCAGCTTGACTACCAAAAGCAAGAAAACCAGTGGAGCTAATTGATGATGGAAGACAACAGGGGAAAAGCTTTCTGACGTAGCCCAAGCAAATCTACTTGAACTATAGAACCAGGAGCCTGACTATTACATCAAAACTGGTCATAACCACAAGAAGAATTTTCTGTTCTGCAGTGGCTTGGGGAAAAATGGTGTATCTTCTTGAATGTAGGTCGTATTGACATCTATTGACCTAATTCAAAAGCTAATATTTCAAGGACCCGTAGATTTACAGCTTTTGTGTTTTAAGTTTATTCAGATAAGGACTGGAAAAGGGCCAAAAGTGAGAAGATATGAATGGACAAAGTGGGGCTTTAGTAGAAAATGAGGGGAATGAGTACAACTTCAAAGGCTGCTCTTCTAGGCCTCCAAAGAAAGTTCAAGATCACTCTTCAAAGATGCACACTTGAAAATTCTCCAACTCTTCAAGGAAGAAGTGAAAACTCTTCAAGGTTTTCAAGGGGAGAACTTTTCAAGGTTCAAAAGCAATGCTCTTAGGCAATAATTCATTCAAGCTTCTGTATCTTCTGCCATTTAAAAAACAAGATAGCCTTTTACAGGCAAAGTAGGGGAAAAGAATTAAATTACTACGAAATCTCAACCATGTTAACTGTTATTTCTAGGTTGACACTAAGGGGTGAATTAGTGTCTTCAAAAATTAGCTTTGATGTGATGCTTCTTTAATGTTATTCCTAGGTTGACACTGGGGGGGGGCGGGGTGAATCAGTATCTTCAAAAATTCACTTTGATGTGAAGCTTCTTTAATCTCAAAACAAGATTGATTAGAACAATCTCGTAGCTATCAACTGCACAAGGACACGTTCACCACACACCACAATGTGGCTGGGTCTACCAGACAATGTCCCACCACTCTGCATTCAAGGCACTCCAATACACAATGCATCAGAGTTAATGTGGTTTGGCCAAGCTTCCTACGTCCATGGAGTAATACCCTACTTAGGGTTTCATATATTATTCAATACATACCAAGATATTTTGATTGCTACAACAGTCCAGGAACATCCCCTGCTTTAGTCTAAAATACAACTCAGACAAGGGCACCAACCCCAACGCCCTAGACAAGCGCCAACTTGCTAGGTTACAATGTAAAACAATAATTCAAGTTCCCAAAATTACATTCATGATCTAGGTTTTTCATCAGTAAACATAGCCTAGAAAATAATAAAAAATAACTTGTGAATACGAGTTACCTCAATTTGTGTAAGATGCATGGTAACAAGACCCCTTTTTTTTTTTTTTTTTTTTTTTTTTTTTTTTTTCCCTCCAATTCTTTTGTTTCTTTTCATTCTTTCTCAGTTTTCCCTCTTTATGAGGAAAAAAAAAAAAAAAAACTTGTTGCACCTTTGATCTCTATTTCAAACACACCCTTGCTGCATTTTTTTTCCTTCCTTAGACACAGGATAACACTAGCCCTTTTCTTTCTTGAATGCAGGTAATAACAACCACTTTTCCCTCTTTTCTTCTTCTTAAAAAGCAGGGAAGAACAACATCTTCTCTTGATTTTCTTCTTGAAAGTACACAACAGCAGTTCTCTTTTCTTTCTCTTTTTCAATTTCTGAAAAATATTTTTCTTTTCTGTTTCTTCCAATCACAGAGTAGTTGTAGGACAGCAACAATTTTCTTTAAACAAAGAGCAGCCATAGCTGCTTCCTTTTCCCTCTAATTTTCTTCTTGGCGCAGAATGCAGTAGCATTTTCTTTCTCCTTCTTTTTCTCTCATTCTCTATTTTTCAGAAATAGAACTCAACCTTAAACCACTTGTTTTCTGTGAAAAAAGATGTTTCGAATACCTGGCTACATCTTCATCTTCCTTCTGTTTTCATTTTCTTCTCTTGTTCAGTAAAAGAAGAACTGATTACAAAAAATGCCTAGCACATGTTCTTCTTCTTGTTCAAAACACAGACCTTCCAGAAGCTCCTTTTCTTCTCTTTTTTATTTTTTATTTTATTTTTTAAACCCAAGCTAGAAGGAACTTCCTTTTTTTTTTCTCTCCATTCTTACTCTTTTGTTCAACAATGGAAGACATACTCAGGTAAGCTCTTCTTTTCAAAGAAAGGCAGGCTACTATTTTTCAATCGAGCACAAGATCTTCTTCTTGCTTTTCTTCACATCTTCTCTCTCAAAATTTCAGCAATAGAAGTTATTGAGGAAGAATGATTCAAACCCTTGTAGCAACATCTTCGTGTTTCTCCCAAACTTTCTTTCTCCCACACTCTTTGATTTTTAGCTCTGTAGAAGACGGATTTTCTATTTCTAAACCAAAACCCTCTTTTTTGAATCTTAAAAGACGATAGCAAAAAAAACCCTACACTTTTTATTTATTTATTGTGTTGTTGTACCATATCAAAGCCCATATCAAAGAACCATTGGTTGAACTAGCTCCAATACTTGGCTGACCCAACTTAATTTGAGCCCAACTAATGAACCACTCAACCATCTCAATATTCTTACTTAAGTTGCCAACAATGACAACACCTTCATTTTTAGCCAATGGAACAACAATCTCCCCCCTTTGGGATTGTTGGCAACTCAACCTTCTTTTCTCTTTTCTCTCCCCCTTTGACAACAAGTACAAATGGTGCTTTTTCTCCCTATACATAGACTCTTCCATAGGAGTGCCCACCGCATCTTCCTATCATATGGAGAGATGATGTTCTATGTATTTTCTCACTTGTTCCCCCATGGAGTCACCACCCCAAGCTTTATTCTTAATCTCTCAAAACTATTTTTGGACGATGGTTTTGTGAAGATATCAGCCACTTGATCTTTTGTGGGAACAAACTCTGAGCTCACTTCACCTTCTATCACTTTTTCTTTCAAAAGGTGATATCTTATATCAATATGCTTGGTCCTAGAATGTTGCATTGGATTCTTGGAGATATTGATAGCACTTATGTTGTCACACTTGATAGCTATAGGTTTATCTTTGTTTCTTCATCCAAATCACTTGAGTATAGCTGGTTGCAGCTACTATATATTCAGTTTCTGCTGTAGACGAAGATATATAATCTTGCTTCTTACTATGCCAAGCAACCAAACTTCTCCCCAAATAGAATGCACCTCCACTAGTAGTCTTTTTGTCTTCAATGCTTCCAGCCCAATCTGCATTTGAGAAGGCTGAACGTGTGAAGTCTTTAGACTTAGGATACCATAACCCATATTCCATAGACCCTTTTAAGTACTGAAAATCTTTTTCACTGCTTGTTGATGAGTCTTCTTTGGGTTTGCTTGAAACCTTGACACTAGACACATTGCTTGTAAAATGTTTGTTATTGATCCTACTAGATATAACAAACTCCCAATCATAGTTCTATAGTGAGTTTGATCAACTAAAGGGGACATATTGCTTGAGCTCAACTTGCATCCAACCACCATAGGAGTTCCCACTGGTTTGCAATCTTCCATCATGAATTTCTTTAACATTTCCTCGACATACTTCATTTGAGATATGAATATGCCACTTGCCATTTGATTTATTGTAAACCCAAGAAGTAGGATAACTCTCCAAGCATGGACATTTCAAATTATGTTCTCATCTTACTAGCAAAACCTTGACAAACTTCATCATAGTGACCTCCAAAGATGATGTCATCCACATACACAACAACTACCAATGTACTACAATCTTCAGCCATGACATAAGGTTGTTGTCCACGGTTCCTTTCCTTAAACCCAATTGTAGCAAGTAAGTGTCAAGTCTTGAATACCAAGCTCTTTGGAGCTTGTTTCAAACCATATAATGATTTCTTGAGTATGCATACCATATTTGGATCATCACTTATTTCAAATCCATCCGACTGCTCAATGTAGACTTGTTCTTCTAAATCACCATTTAGAAAGGCTGATTTAACATCCATTTGATAAACTTTAAACTCCTTAAAGGCTGCCAAAGCTAGGAACATTCTAATGGATTCCAACCTAGCCACTGGAGCAAAAATTTCATCAAAATCTATCCCTTCTACTTGAGCAAATCCCTCACACACCAATCTGGCCTTGTTTCAACAACTTGCCCTTCTTCATTCATCTTATTTCTAAATACCCACTTGGTGCCAATAACATTCTTATGAGTTGGTTTAGGAACTAGTTCCCAATTGTTGTTCTTTTCTATTTGGTCAAGCTCTTCATTCATTGTTTTCACCCAATTTTCATCTTTACAAGCTTCATAAACTGACTTGGGCTCTTCTTGAGATATCAATGAGAAAATAGTCTTCTTTTTCATTAACTTTCTTGTTTGTATCCCTTCATCTAATGTGCCAATGATTTGATCAAGAGGATGCACTTTTCTCCATTTGTTATCCTTGGGTCTTCCATCTCTTTTTGGTTCAACATCAGACTCATGTTCATCGGATTCTACTCCATGTGGAGTCTCATTTTCAAACACTTCATTATCTTCAACATTATCAAAGGTCGGGTCCTTACTCACAACAAATTTGGGCTGAGGTAGATTTTCATCTATCATCACATCCGAGCCTTCTACAACCTTTCGAAGTCTTTTGTTGAAGCACCTGTATGCCTTGCTCTGAGAAGAATACCCTAGAAAGATACCTACTTCAGACCTATCATCAAACTTTCCCAAATTTTCTTCCTTTCTCTTGATGAAATGGAGCCAAACACTCTAAAATGCTTCACAGTTGGCTTCCTTCTCTCCAAAACCTTTTTGTTACATTACTTTCAGAGAGCATTGTTCTTACCATCTCTTGAACAGTTCGATTCTTTCTTTCCACTACTCCATTTTGTTGTGGAGTTTTAGCAGCTGAATGTTGGATCTTTATGCCATGCTCACTACAAAATTCTGAAATTTTCTCCCTGTATATTGCTTACCATGATCTGACCTTAGGCATTTTATAGTCTTCCTTGTTTCATTTTCAACTCATTTCTTGAAAGCTATAAAGCTGTCCAATGCCTGTGTCTTCTCTTTTAAAAAGGATACCCAAGTCATTCTTGTGCATTCATCAATGAAAAGCATGAAATACCTTTTTCCTCCAATAGCTTTTGTTCTCATAGGACCGCATAAGTCTGTGTGAATTAAATCAAGGGGGTTGCATATGTGATACTCCTTGGGCTTGTTAGTAGCTCTAGTTTGCTTCCCCTTTTGACATGGACCACATACATGATTTGAAGGCCTCTTAATCTTTTGAAGATCTCTCACAACTTCCCTCTTATTGAGCTTGGCAAGATTCTTGAAATTTATATGTCCCAATCTCCTGTGCCATAATAAGCTTTCATCCTGTTGATTCGCCATGCACCTGTCTTCACTTGATAAGACATATAAGGTTCCTGTAGTTCTAGTTCCTAAAGCCACTACTTTGCCATTTTTTGGCTTCTTGATTTCACAACCTTCTTTAGTGAGAAGAACTTCATACCCACCATCACAGATTTGGCTCACACTAAGAAGATTGTGTTTGATCCCACTCACATATAGGACCTTATTGAATATTAACTTTCCTTCATCCAGCTTAACTGAACCTCTACCTTCAATCTTGGCCCCATTATTGTTGCCAAATCTCACTGAACCACCTTTCACTACACCTTGGTTTGAGAACCTATTCTTGTCACCTATCATATGTGTGGAACACCCACTATCAAGAATCCAAGGTGCCTCACTACTATGAGCCTTGAAAGCTGTTTGAACTACCAAGGAAATTTGTCTTTTGTTCTTTTAGTCATTTCTCATCCCAAACTGCTTTATTTGATACAGTAATAGGTTCCCTCGATTTTCTTTGAATTGTTTGTGTATGTCTTTGAGCTTGCTTTTGGGGAAGGTTTTTCTTCTTCTATGAAGAAAAATAGTCCAACAATATCATATAATATGTCCCAACTCGAAAAACCTTAAGCATTCTATTTTAACCTTAGTAAATGGAGCAAATTTTTTATGTTGTTGAATGCCACATCCCTGTTTTGTCTTCTGCAGTTTGCCACTTTGTGTCCAAAGTTGTTGCATCCAATACCCATTAAAGCCTTGACCATTAAATGTTTTAAGATAAGCTCTAGTATAGCCATCTTTACTGATCTTTGGCTTGGTATTCCCAATAATTCTTTTGTTGCTTCTCATCAAAATACACTAGATTTGTTGTAGTTCCATTTCCATTGGTCTTTTCTACATTTGAATATTCCCCTTTTGAGTATACAAGTCCAGTTTTAATATGAGGTGACCTCTAAACCCTGAAAATCTCATCTAGTACATTATCTCTTGCCCAACTAGAAGTAGAATGAGTAATCCTTGTCACTTGATTTTCAACTGTTTTGTCTTTAAAATTCAATGTAACTGGAGTGGATGTTGTGGCAGCTTCTAAATAACTCCTCTTTTGTTCTCCTTCAAGTTATAATCTTAACCTTTCAACTTCCTCCTCAAGTCCTTCACACTCTTCACACTTGAGAGAGAGAGGCAAGATAATGAGTCATTTATAACATGCTCCAATTCACTAATTGTGACTGTCAACTCTTTGATTGTTGTCTCAGAATTTTCAAGTTGATTCTTCATTTATGTATTTTTCTTCCTTTCCTCTTTGAGATCAAGCAAGGTAGAGTACAACTAACCAACATAATCAATTTCACCTTCATAATCATTAGACTTTCTTTAGCTTGAGGTGATTCATCATCTTCAATAGCCATAAATAAAACTTCATCAATTGAGTCATTGTCTTCATTTGATTCTTCTTCAAAAGAGTAGCATTCCTTCTTGGTCAAAAGACTTCTCTTTTTGAGATGGCTTTTCTTTTTCTTTGGTAAGAATTTTTTCTTTCCCTCACTTCCTATCATTGCTCTCTTCCTCTTCGTCTATGTTTCCTCTTTTAAGACATATAGAGGCAAAGTGTCCTATTCCACCACAACTGAAGCACTTAAAAAGTGACTTTCCCCTGTGTTTACATGTTCCTTTCTTAAACTTTTTAGCTAAGTAAGCTATTATTTCAGTCTTCAGATTCTTTTTCTTCTTTAACCCTTAGCTTTTTCATTGCTTTGAATGCTACTTCCTTCTTTGTGAACTTGCCCTTTTCAGTTCTCATCTCATATGTTTTAAGTGTTCCATGTACTTCATCAAAAGTGATTGTATTCAAGTCTTTGGATTCTTCAATGGCTGAGACTTTGGAATCATATTTGGGAAGCATAGTTTGAAAAATCTTCTAACATATCACAGAATTTTCAATTTTTTCTCCAACTCCTCTGTTGGAGTTTACAAATCCATTTACTCTGACCATGTAGCTTTCGATGTTGTCTTCTTAATCATCTTAAGATTTTCAAATTGTGCTCTGAAGATTTGCAGTTTGGCTTTCTTAACTTTGGTGTTGCCTTCATTAATGCTTATTAACCTGTCCTAGACTTCTTTAGCTGTATCACAGTCTATTACTTTAGCCATGAACTCTTCATTCAGTCAAACATAATAGTATTTAATGCCCTGAGATTGTGTGCATAAGCCTTTTTTTGTCTCATTTGTCTGTAAGTAGAGCTATTGGTTCCTCATAGCCATTAACAGCCTACCATACATCATACCTTAGAGATCCAATGTATATCTGCATTCTTTTTTCTTTCTTTTTCAAAAAAAGCATATATTGCACCATAAAAAATAGGAACTTTCACAAAGTCTTTGGAACTGCCTTCACTTGTGGTCATTCTTACAAACTCTTTGGTCAAATCCCGAAGTGGTTAAACTTCTTCCCATGGGAACCTTTCTCTGATATCAATTGTTATTCCTAGGTGGACACTGGGGGGTGAATTAGTGTCTTTAAAATTCACTTTGATGTAAAGCTTCTTTGATCTCAAAACAAAATTGATTAAAACAATCTCGTAGCTAACAACTGCACAAGGACACGTCCACCACACACCACAATGTGGCTGGGTCTACTAGATAGTGTACCACTGCTTTACAATCAAGGCACTCCAATATGTGCAATAAAGAAAAATAAACCAAAGACACAATGCACCAGAGTTTACGTGTTCGGCCAAGCTGCCTATGTTCACGAAGTAATACCGTACCTAGGGTTTCGTATATTACTCAATATACTTCTAGATATTTTTACTGCTACAACAGTCCAGGAACACCAATCCCTACTTTAGTCTAAAATGCAATTTAGACAAGAGCACCATCCCCAACCGCTTAAACAAGCTCCAATTTACTAGGTTACAATGTAAAACAATAATTCAAGTTCCCCAAATTGCATTCATGATCTAGGTTTTTTATCATTAAACATAACCTAGAAAATAATAAACAAGAACTTGTGAATACAGTTTACCTCAACTTGTGTAAGATGCATGATAACAAGATTTGTTTTTTAGTCTCCAACTCTTCTTTCTCTTTTCAATCTTTCTTGGTTTTCCTCTTTTTGAAACACAAACTTGCTGCACCTCTCTTCTCTATTTCCTTTTTGTTTCAAATGCAGCCTTGCTTTCTTTTTTTTTTTTTTTTTTTTTTTTTTTTTTTTTTTTGTCTCAAACACAGTTTAACAGCAGCCCTCTTTCTTTCTTGAATGCAGGCAACAACAGCCACTTTTCCCTCTTTTCTTCTTCTTAAAAATCAGGTAGCAACAGCATGTTCTCTTGATTTTCTTCTTGAAAGTACACAACATCAGTTCTCTTTTCTTTCTCTTTTTCAATTGTAGAACAACTTCTTTCTTTTTGTTTCTTCTAATCATAGAGTAGCAGTAGCGGCTTCCTTTTCCCTCTATTTTTCTTCCTGACCGCAGAATGCAGCAGCATCTTCTTTGTGTTTTCTTTCTCCTTCTTTTTCTCTCACTCTCTATTTTTCGGCAATATTACTCAACCATAAAACATTTTTTTCTCTGAAAAAAAATGTTTCAAATACCTTCTACCTCTTCTTCCTTCTCTTTTCATTTTTCCTCTTGTTCAACTAAAGAAGACTCAATTCCAAATATTGCACAACATCTTCTTCTTCCTTTTTTTGTTCAAAACACAAGCTAACAACAACTATTTTTCTTCATCTTAAAACCTGTATACCTTTCTTTTCCTCTCCATTCTTACTCTTGTGTTCAACGATGGAAGACATACTCAGGGAATTAAGCTCTTCTTTCTAAGAAAGCCAGGCTATTGTTTTTCAATCGAACAGCAGCTTCTTCTTCTTGCTTTTCTTCACATCTTCTCTCTCAAATTTTCAGCAATAGAAGATATTGAGAAAGAATGATTCAAAGCCCTTGCAGCAACACCTTCTTATTTCTCTCCTATTTTCTTTCTCACACTCTCTAATTCAGCGGCTCTGGAAAAATTATAAGACCATTTTCTTTTTCATCGAAAACCCTCTCTTTTTATGAATGTTGGAAAAACGATTGCAAAACCCCCTTTTTTTTAACACTTTTTCTATTGTGCTTGCTATACCATATCAATGATATCTTCATGTGTTGTACCATATCAAAGACCATATGTAATGAACCATTGGTTGAACCAGCTCCAATACTTGGCTGACCCAACTTGATTCGAGCCCAACAATTGAACCACTCAACCATCTCAATATTCTCACCTAAGTTGCCAACAACGACAACACCTTCATTTTCAGCCAATGGAACAACAATTACAGAGGGGTTTTAATGGCTGGGACTGACGTAATACTAAGAGCCATCTTAGAAAGTAGAAATATAGTAAATACTTCAACTAAGTAGTGTTGTTCCTAAACACTCTGAAGCAAGCTCCAATAAAGTATTGATCCCAAAGCTCCTTGATGCAATCTCTAATGAAGTAATGGTCCAATGCTCCTTGATGCAATCTCGAATGTCTTGCTTATAGGATTTAGCCTTGTTCTCCCTTTCAACTTAGGAACAAATCAGTCCCTCTTTATCAACACTTCCTAAAGTAGTTTCTTGCACATGGACTTCTTTTGTGTTGCAAGAGTAGAACCCCAGATCATATGACTCAAATATCAACCCTTCGTCTTTTAGAGCAGGCTACACATCTCTTGACAAAATTACTCTTCTTGCTCCTAGGTGGTGATGAAGAGACAGCATCAGTTGGATCACTATTTATCTCTTTACACACTTTCATCCTATCAGCATCAAATTCATATGGACTGTATCTCTCTTCCTTTTAAGACTTCCATCTTTGTTAGCTCCACCTGTATAATTAAGTTTTAGCATCAGGTGATCTACCTTCAAAAGTAGATTCCATTAACTCGGATTCTTGAAAGTCCCTCCATGGAGAGTCCACCAAATCAGATTTTTGTGCTACACCATCTAGAAATGAACGAACTCAAGCACAGGAACTTTACATCCACTTTCAAAATCAAGTTTTTTCTGCTTGGAATTGAACTTAAATTCATTTTTATTTCTCTCATAGCATTTAGTTGATCCTCCTAAACTTTCTTGAACTCACTAGCTTCAATACGACTCTTCATTTTAGACTGGTTGGTCTCTCTTTTGAACTTCTAAAGAAGATCTTCCCCTTAAAACTCCTTGCTTGACAGCTAAGCAACACCTCTGTAACTACGTGCTTCCAATCTCTTCATTTTGAGAATTACACGAAAAGGTTTAGGTTGCTGCTGCTCATTTTAGTTCTCTTCTATGGCACTCATCATTTTTTATTTCTTATTTCTGACACACTTTCTTAAAGGACTTGCTTTAGGAAAATCTCTTTTGATTTCCTTTTTCCAACCCAATTCATGAACTCTTTATGCACAGTCCGGAGGGATCCCCCCCTTGAAAAAGGATGAGCCTTCTGAGAAGAAAATGAGTCATCTAGGATCCCCTAGTTCTGGAACGAGGTGGAGAATAATTTGTTTCTTCTCTCAAGCATTGAATTTCTCGCATCAACTCATCAATTTGATGTTGCAAATGCTGCTGCAAATCTTCATGTGTATGCACTTTGTCCAAATGAATGGTTTTACTTCCACCTCGTTTTACTTTTCTTGGAGGCATTGTCCTCTCCAACCAAAGCTCTGATACCAAATGACGCAGCCCAAGAGGAGCTACTTGAACAACAGGATCAAGAGAGTGATTAGTACACCGAAACTAGTCACAACCACGAGCAGAATTTTATGTTCTGCAGCAGTTCGGAAAAATGGTGTATCTTCTTCAATATACGTCTAAACGACCAGATTCAAATTCCACTATTTCAATAACCCGTTGATCTACAACCTTTGTGTTTTAAGCTTCTTTGGGTAAGGACTGGAGGAATACTGAAATAAGGGTGAAAGTGAGATGATATGGATAGACGGATTTTGGGATTTCGGTAGAAAATGAAGGGGTTGAGTAGAACTTCAAAGACTGATCTTCTAGGCCTCCAATGAAAGTTCAAGAGCACATCAATTCTTCCAGATTGATGTGGTGCAACTCTTCAATAGTGTACACTTGAAAATGCTCCTACTCTTCAAGGTTTTCAAGGAGAGAACTCTTCAAGGTTCAAAGGCAATGCTCTTAGGCAATATCTTCTGGCATTTACAAACGAGATAGCCTTTTATAGGCTAAGTGGAGGAAAAGAATCAAATTACTACGAAATCTCAACCTTTGATTACAAAAGGATTTCAATGGCTGAGATTGACATAATACTAAGGGCAAGTAGAAATATAATAAGTACTTCCACTAAGTAGTGTTATTCCAAAGCACTCTGAAGCAAGCTTCAATAAAGTAGTAACTCCAATGCATCTTGATGCAATAAATCTCCAATGAAGTAATGGTTCAATGCTCCTTGATTCGAGCTCCAATGTTTAGAGAACAATGAAATCAAAATGGGACCACTTCTTGGGCGGAATTGTACTTGCACCGGAATTAGACTATGCTAGATTTGGACTGAGCTTGAATTTGGGTTGATCTCTTTACTTGTGTGGGCTTATCATGTTGAGCTCCAAGATGGGCTGGATCACTTCCCATACTTCTGAGCAATTTGTGATACCGTTGAAAACTGACACAAGTGTACGCTATCGTAATAAGTATTATAATGATAAAAGAATCGTCCCCTCGAGGACTATAGAGTAAGTACCAAACTAATTATACCAATTTTATTCAAACAAAAAATAAGAAAGAGAATTATTCTAGACTATATTGCAAATTGAAATTTAAATTGAGATATGTTAGTAGCTAAAAACCTAGGGTTTAGATTTCACCATAACTAATCATTCCCACCCTTTGGTCCATCTTTATAGTCTAAAATATTTATTTCCTATTGATAATTGAGATTCTCTTCCCTATCTACTAATAGAAATGTGTTCAATTGTTAACCCACAATATTTCTATGTGAATTACAACTACTAAGAGATCATTAAATTCATGGCATTTACTCCAACGAACTAAGCACATAAATCCCCTATCAGTTCATTATGATTAACGAATCAGTCAATTAGTAGCCAATTAATCAAAAGCCTTAAGAACAAAAGTAAAAACTCAATCACTAAAAACAATATTCATAATTATATATTGATGAATTCAAGAGTGAAAAATCAATGTTAGGCTACATCTGATCCCTAGAAAAATTAAATTAGTTCATTCTAGAAATAAAAAATATCACAAAAGAATTTTTTCTTTCTTTCTTTTTTCGCTAAAAGGATCATTTTATTGAGCAAAACTAGAAAAAAAAAAACCATCACAAAAAGAAGACCAATTAGAACCCCAAAAGGAACCAAACTCAAAAACCCACAACACCAGTTGCCCTTGATACACCCTTCCTCACTGGTTCCAACTCACATGTGAAAAATACCTAAATAGATCATAATCCATATCTAGGACATCTAGAGGCATCCAAATCCAGCTTTCTAAGAATTGGAGTTGACCAATGAGTATTAATAGAAGATGTTCCCACTCTTGCTGCCGAGCTCACCAAGAAATCTACCACCATATTAGTTTCTCTATAGCAGTGCGACACATTCCATTTTACTGCCATCAAATAGGATTGTAAGTCTATAAAATGTTGTAGAATATACCAAAGAACAAACCCTCGAAGATTGGAAGTCAAACGGATCAAAACAAACAAAAAAAATCAGTTCTGTCACTGTGGGCAGACTGGTTGGGCAGCTTGGGCAATCGACCCAGTGAACAGTATGGACGAAAACTCCAAATTTTGATCTAAAACTCAACTTCCGGGATTTGAAACACTCCAAAATTTTAAGGTAAACTCTAGAATAGTAGTCTAAGACTATCTAGCATAGATTAGGCATCAACGATGATCAAAATGATAGAATTCTAAATTAATCAAAAACTAGGTTTTTATCGAAATCAATCAAGTGAATTCTATAGAGAGGCTAGAGAGTATGTGAATTCACTCTAGAAAGAAAAGAACAGTAGATCTTAGGTAGAAATAATGATAAGAATGAATCTAGCATGCTTTAGAAATCAAAAACATTGAATGACCACACATTTATGAAGATCTCACAAGATCTCACCCTAAAATCAGGTTGTGTAGATCACAAAAGCATTGGAGTGAATGGAGATTCACTCACAACTATAGAGATTGAGGAAGAGGTCTTTGCAATGATACAAAACCATCTTCATAATCATAGAGATGAGAAGAGATCAATAGAAGAATAGATCAATTGAAAAGAATAGGAATAATCACCAACCTTAATGAACAATAATTGTCGAAGCTTGAGAATTTGCAAAGGATCTTCCACAACTCAAAAGAAAAGGCTTGAGAGAGGCTTCCCACGTTCTCCAGAGGCTTTAGAAACAAGTGGGGCTGAAAACCACGTAGTCCCATTAATTAGAGCATTAAAAACCCTAAAATCAGAGACTTTACACTTAAGCCCCTATCACTGTGGGTAGCTTGGCTGGGTCGCTAGCCCAGTCGACCCAGGCTGACACCCAAAAACAAGGAATTGAAGCTCCAAACCTCAATATTTTCAATGGGGCTTCTCCCAACTCAACAAGCAACTCATGTAGCATTGAGGGACCTTTCAAACCATGTCCAACTAGGCCTCAAGTCCATCAACCAAGCTCTTCATCTTCAAGGTGCAATTTTTTCTCCAACTCTAACAAGTTTTCCAAGTATGGAACTCCATCATCAATCTCCATGGGTTTTGGATCAAACACATGTCTTCTGTTGAGATGGCCCACAATTGCCTTCTTCCTTCACTTCGGGTCTTTGGACCTACAAACAAATGGGTTTTCGGGTTAGGATTTGGGTTGGATTTCATAGCTTCATTCCGAAAGACTCTGCCACATCCAGCCTTACCTGAATTTCCCAAGGAAAACCAATCAATATTAAGCTTTACCCACCTTGAAACAGGAGGACACCAAAAAATCTCTTGAGGTGGTTTCGCACCAATGATTGAAAATTAAAGTCCCAATCTCCTTGCCTCTGGAAAAATTGTTCAAGTAACTCTTCTACCATCCATGACAAAACCAATATGCACCAGATCTGAGAAAATTAAGCACATTGCCTCATCCGTGCTGAAATATAAATTTTCAAACTTGATTTTATTGTCACCACCCTGAGGAAATAAAAAAGCAAAAGACATCCATTTAACCATGCAGTTCGTAAAGGAGAATATGAAGCATGTTGTTTCCACTCTTTGAACGACTCAACAAATGAAGAGTTAATTGTCCAGATGAACCCAAACTTTGCCACTAAGGCTTCTCCACATCCACATGAAAAAGGACAATGAAGAAAGAGATGCTCCACATCCCTGTACTTGCTAGCTAGCATCAACTAGTATCCTACCATAAAAAAATTTCCAACAAAGAACCTGTTGTCTAGGCTGCAAAGAATTCTTCCAAAGATACTTTACCCGCTCCACTTGCTCCCCTTTTTGATGATAAGAATCCCAAGCAAATCTAATACTGAACTCACCTTCCATCAATCCCTGCCAATGAAATACATATTCACAACCAATAGTAGGAGTAGGGGCTAACAAAATAAGAGAAATCACCTCTTGGAAATTAGAGGTACCCACCTCCACTAGGCACCACTCGCCTTGCATAAGACAATCTGAAACCTGTAATTGCAATTGTCTTGCTAACTCAGGGGGAATACCTATGTAGCAATGGAAAAATTCTCCAAGCACCGATCAAACCAGAAATTAATATGTTGGCCATCTCCAATTGACCATCATTCATTTGCCCTGACAAAGCTCCAAACCTTCCTCAAGCCCAACATCAAAGAAAATTGTTGCCCAAAAATCTTCAAATTACCCTTTGAGTCCACCAATTTCCCCCTCAAGAAGTGAGCCAAAGCTGAGTTTTTGTATTTAATTAATCATGCCAATTTGCACAAGAACGCAAAATTGACATCTCTTAATCCATGAATACCCAAAGCTCCTCACATTTAGGAGCACACATAGATGCCCAAGGCACTTTAACCCTTTTCACTGCCTCTAAACTACCCATCCATATGAAATTACGCATCCAAGCCTCCACTTTCTTGATTATAGAACCAAGCCACCAGTAAACTGAAAAATTATGAATCGGCATACTGGAAATAACTAAATGAACCAACTCCACTCTACCTACCTGATGTGTCCAAAATCTGCTCAGCCCTTAGATCATGGATGAATGACCTGCAAAAACAATCGTCAAATGTGGCCCTACCGTGGGGGTCGGGAGTCCACCTCCGAAGGCTAAGTCAATTGATGAACTGATCATAAAAGGCTCTACTTGAGTACAGAGCAAAAGTATGAATACGAATATAAGGAATACGATTCAGATACCTCTCTTGTACGTAGGTCATGTCTTATATAGTGTTTACCTTCAAATCTCCTTCATTGGATTTATTTGAGCTTTCTTCAGGTGGCCGTCCGATTTTAAGGATTAGATCCAGTAATAATAGATATGTTCGTTGATGGGATAATGGATAACTGCACGATTATAGCATGGTAGTTATCTGAGTAAGCACGATCGTTTGCTCCCGTAAGTGCCGTTAACCATCTCCTTGACGATTCGTCCACTCCGATAATTACGGATTCGGGCGTGCCTGTTGACTGAGTCAGGTTTCTTCCTCAGTAAGCTATCTTTAAACCCGGCCCTCTCGGATGCGAGTCGGTCCGTTTCTTCCCCACCGGGGTCGAGGGTTGAACCAAGGGTGGACCCGGTTCGATAATTATTTTTCCCGTATCACTACCAATAGAGAGCAACTTCCCACACCACCCTTAGGGGCAATTTTTAATCTTGTCTAACACTGGCAGCAGTCTAGCGCGAGTAACTCTCCCTTTAAAAATATCCACCCCAAGATACCGAGAAGGAAAATGGGCAATCAAAATATATAGGATATCAACAATTTCCTATTTCCTACATGGAGGCACACGCCCAAGAGAAAGCTTACTCTTCTCCAAACTAATATGTTGTCCCAAAGATTCTTGATACTTAAACAAGAAAAACTTCAAGGCTTTCACATAACATAAAGAGGTATTTGAAAAAATGAATACATCATCAGCATATAGAAGAATAGAGGAACAACAACCCCCCTAGGACTAGGCAAGGCTCTCAACCTTCCATCAACTAGCATAGAGCGTAAGCTCCTGCATGAAACCTCTTCTACAAGTAGAAAAAGGAGAGGAGATATAGGGTCCTTTCTCAATGCCAAAAATCCCAACCGGTCCCCCATTCAACAAAGATTCTAGTAGATAAAATCTCATGAATCTATCCAACCCATCGATTTGAAAATTCAAAACACTTCAGAACCGAGAACAAAAAAATCCCAAGAGAGGGTATCATAAGCCTTCATAATATTAATTTCAATACCCATCCCTCCCCCACTAATAGAAGTATGAAAAATATTTGTAAGCTCAAATTATATTTTAATAAATCAACTTACCTCTTTGGAATGCTCCCTGCTCCTTAAAAAAAACTTTCTAGGAAGCTGTCCGGTCCTAGAGAACTATCGAGATAAATATCCCACACCACTCATTTAATCTCTTCATCAATGGGAAACTATCAACACATTAGGAATTACAGCCAACAACTATTTATGGTCCGAATATGTACCATCTTTATAGAAGTTTTCAAAGAAGCTCACAACATGATCTTGCAATTCATCATTCCATGCCATCCAAGAACCATCCACTTTTTTCAGAGACAACCGTATTTTTATCCCTCCGAAGTTTGAGAAAAGAGATGGAAAATTTAGAATTCCTATCTCCCTCCCGCAATCATTGAACCTTTACTTTCTGTCAAAGAAGAGAATCTTTCTGTTCCACTGCCTTTAGAAGTCTAGTTTTCAAAATCACCTCTTGATCAAAACTCTCATCATTCATACCATATTGATCAATATGCCACTATAAAGTTTATTGTCCTTCTCCACTTATTGCACTTCAAGAAAGAGGTTGGGAAAGTAATTTTTGCCCAAGCTTTGAGACTTTGCTTTATTGTCCTCAACCTCTGCACTAACACAATTTGATACAATTCTAATTTCCTAATCTAACTCAACCAATGAAGTATTTGGCATACAAATTGGACTAGTTTCGAGAGCTCAATGCACAATCCCACCGTTGGATTTGAAAAGTGAGAAGTTATAAAGCTCCTGTCAAAGATCAGCTTGATCAGACACTGAATGACTATCCGATAAAGAACTTGATCAAAACTAGATAGAGACACTCAAAAACGGAATTTTTTCCCTCTTCCTTCTTTGATCTAATCCCAAATAGTTTTTGATCTTGTCCCAAATAGGAAATAAAATCCTAAAGCATGCAAAGAATCCTTCTCTCTACTTTTTTGACTTGAGGAAGCTTCTAGAATCTACTCTAACTTGATGAAAAATACTTTTCTTTTTTTGAGTGGAATAAAATCCAACTTGGTTCTTTAAGATTCTTTTTGCAGAAGTTTCCAATAATACTGCTGAATATTTGGTTGATTACCTTAAAGCACAAATAATAAATCTTAAATGCTAAGAAATATATAAAATCACCCAAATTATAGAAATAAAAAAAATTAATTAGTAGATATAAAATCTACTCATCAATGCCGTCGAGAACTGATCTTCTAACTACAATTTACAGATGCTTGCTATTTCCCCTTCCGGCTCTGCAGCTTCTCAATTATAAGCCCTTAATCCTTGTTCAGGGGCCAGGGTGGGGTGTTGCTTTCTTAGTCTGATTTTCTCCTTGGAGGCAGCTACCCAACCACCAGGATCGGCCTACTCTCACTGTTTATTTTTTTGTGAACAAGTTCTTTCTCGATTCATAGGGATCAACCTTGGTTTACTCGAGGATCAGATTCAGACGCAACACAACCCATGCCTCCCACATTCCGACGGGTGAGATGGTGATCATATGCCCATTTTTTTTCTTTTTCTTTTTCTTTTTTCATTTTTCATGTTCTTAAGAAACAAAACAAACCGGAAATCTTAAGTTTCATCAGTTGTGCAGTTTCATAATTGACTCTTTATTTATTGAGTGGAAGAAAAAACAACAACATAGAGGATGATACAACAAACTAAGAAAGCAGAAAACACTTCAAATGATGATACAACATAACCTAAGGAAAGGAAGACGCTAGCACCAATGCCAAATCTATATTTGATTCTTTTTTATTTTTTATTTTTTCCTTTTATTGCTAATCAATCACTTCGTTGATCTGGCCAAATAATCTTTGTATTACAAATGATTGTTTCTTATTAATTACATGCACCAGCACCAAATCCAAGCTTTCCGCCTGCCACATTATAAACCACCTCAAATGTGTGTTGTTGCATATTTCCAAGAATTCCAAAATTAGTGGAATCACTAGTTTCAGCAAAAGCCAAGCAGTATTGAGTTGAGCTTACTACATATATAATCCCAGATTTACCCACGTTCAAGTCAGTCCCTCCGCTAAAATGGATCACTATGGTTGGTACTGTTACTGTAGCATATCTAGAAAAGTCATAGCAAGTGTCGAACAGTGCATATGGTGGGGCGGGAGGATACCTTGACATTGCTCGACGGAATGCTGTACTGAGAGCCAAATAAGCTACTGGTGCCAATCTAGTGATGACAGTCCCAGAATCTATAATGGTTCCTGAATCGGTGAAAACTGTTTCTGAGATAGATAGCTTCTGCCCTCCAACACTGATGCCGGTCATATTTAAGAAATAGAATTTGGGGTAGTCCGAGTTTGTTAGTAATGGAGTATATTGAACATTAGAAGAGGAGGAACCAACTTGGCTACCAAATGCAAGAAAGCCAGTGGAGCTGGTTTTAGATGGAAGACAGTAAGAGAAATTCTTGCCATACTTTTGAGCAGTCTGTGATACTATAGATATATTGGTGCGGGCAAGACCTAATAGACCATCTGAAGTACCGAATTGGCCATTATTGTTGTGACCGCAACCGAATTCGAAATCAGAGAAAAAATCAGAGGAAGATAATCTTAGTTTATCGGTTACGAAGTCCCCTTCAGTATAAGATCCGTCACCATATGTGACCTGGTAGAGGCAATTGTTAGTACAAGATGACTGTTCATAGCCTGCTGCAATCAGTTGCGAGCATGCATTGGAGCCACATGTGATACTGGAATAGGTGGATGATGCAGAAGAGTTGAAATAGGGATCTTGTTCAGAATAACAACTGCTGGAGTTGCATGGTAGGCATTGGACCCAAGTGACATCACTACCTGTGTCAAATTCTACGGTGAAATTTTGTTGTGGTGTTCCTAATCCAATGCTAACAACGAAGTTTCCAGTCTTTAGGGATTCGCCAGAGCTTGCAGGAATGCTTACTGTAGAATCTGCTACAGATGATTGTTGGTTTGAAATTTTGGAATTGATGAAATTCACTCGAGCTTCGTCGTTGATTAGAATCTGGCTAATGCTAGGCTTTTTAGATTTCCCTTCCTTCAATGGTGAGCAAGGTCCATATTTGTGAGCCACTTGCATTAGCTTTCTTGAGATTTCTTCACCTGAAAACGTAGACAACAAGATAACCATTGTTAATATTTAGTAATTCTTTGATAGGGTAGGGAGCTAACTGCCATAACCTTTCCTTTTCCCTGTACACTATTATATTTGTTCATCCGTTCGTTGACTTTTTGAGCATCCAAAATTGATATCATCCATGATTCAGTTTTTGAAGTCATAAACAAGAACTCTTAAAATTTCTGGTTTGTCAAAATTAGATCAGGGATTGACAATAATATACTGGATAAAAAGAGTCATCTTTTCTAATGAACTTATTTTCTTAACCTAAAGGTTATCATCTCCCTCACCCAGACAAACACATGTACAAAACAAAATTAAAAGAAGTCACCTTTGATCACTGGAGTAGAGCACACTTCGGCTGGCATCAAGGAGCTGAGAGAGACAACTTGAGTCTGGAATATCAGATTCCTCTTTATCTCTGAGAATCTATAGGCATGAACATTCTCTACAGGAAAACCAGCGATGAGAAACAAAGGAAGAACTGTTGCAAGAAGAATGGAAAGGGAGTAGTTAAATGCCATGATAGACAAGAGTTTCACTTCCCCTCAACCCTATAGCCTCTGACAATCACCCAACCTTCAATGTCTATTTATAGATGGAAGAAAGATCTTTGTATCTTCCTAATTTTGTGGGAAGAGTTTCATCTGGCATGAGTTATTCATTCATCGGTCAGTCTCTTATTCTTAAAGATTGTATGAATTTATATTTTAATATAGCTTAGCATCATCAACATAGATTGGTTCAAATTTTTTATACAAAATAGACTGATTTATAATTAACCTATGTTTAACTGAGTGCTCCTCTTTGTTGCAAGTGTTCTGGTAGATTCTAATGGAAGGATACCCTTTTCTTTTTGGTAAACAATGGAAGGATACCCTAATAGACTTAATAACGAGCTAGCCAAATTAAATAAACTTACCATATCCTTGAGAGTGACTCTTAATGTGCCATATATAGGTTTGGAGAGTACACAAGTTATCCATCTCACTTCACGTGGAAAGTCTGACTTCATAAGTCAAAAGTCCAAATATTCTAAAATTATTGGATTTTGCTTGGGAGCAGCACTGGTGCAGCTTGGGCAGCTGACAAACCAGATTCACTGCCCACTACAGATTAAATCTGGGCCGTTATTTACTCCACCATTTAATTTTAATAATTTGCATGTGGGTTAATTATTAGGCTTTGTTTCTTCTTTAAGTTGCATCTTGCACACATTTATCGAATGGAAATTTTCAGCACCACCCCCTATGTTATCTAATTTATAAATCAACCCCTATGAGATAAAAATATTTCAAATACACCCCCTTGCTGTTAGGAATCACAATTAAATGTTGATGTAAGCAAGTTCAATATTTCTAAAGGACAATAATAACCTTGAATTAATGCTCGACTCATTTTTTTCATCTCCCTCTACGGTGTTCGAAATAGGGGGTTTGTGTGAGAAAGTGAATAACTTAGGGCCTTGTTTAGTTAACTGAATCTAGAGATTTCAAATCTACGGATTCACAAATGGTAGATTTATACCCATTTGATTGTGTGAATGCCAAAATTCATGAAATCTAGAGATTCACCTTTTTACACTAAAAAAGCATGAATTTGTAGATTTATGGGTATGAGGTGAAATCTAGAAACTTGGTTGTTTGAGAATCAACAATTCTGGTACCTCCACCAGGATTGTAAAAATGATATCCCTTGGAATGATCAGGGTAGGAAACAAAATAGCAACGAGTGGTTCTAGGTTCTAATTTTCCCAATGCTAAATTATACAGTTTCACTTTTGCAGGACAACCTCAAACTCTAAGATGGTTCAAGCTAGGTTTATGATCAGTCCACAGCTTAAAAGGAGTCAATGAATAAATTTGGAGGGACACGATTAAGGATATAAAGGGTTGTTTTCAAGGCTTCAGCCCATAAAAAATTAGGTAAATTAGTTTTACTAACCATACTACTAACCATATTCATAAGAGTGCAATTATGCCTTTCGGCCACACCATTTTGCTCAGGGCTACCAGGCATAGTAAACTGGCCAACTATACCTGTATCTTCTAAGGACTCTTTCAGGGATGATGTTAGTGGCTCTGATACCACATGTAAGAATATTTTTGTCCAAGATCACATAGATCAATTAAAAACACCTTGATACGACAGTAGTAAAAATGATGATGAACATACCTTCTTTAAGATCCATCGTAAACGAAGCACAACGGAATCTCTTCTTTAGTCTCCCACTTGAAATGAACTTGAGGTTGAAGTTGATTCTTTGAACAACTTGACGCTAGATCTTCTCCTCTAGACTCCTCTCTATTCACTGTCTTGATTAGATTAATCTCTCTGATTAATGCCAAAGAATAATGTGATAAAAATTAGAGTTTAGAGGAGGGACCTAGCATCCTTTATAACAGTCCCTATTAGCCCACACTAGCCAGTCCATAAGAGAGTTTTAGTAACTATAGATAGATAGATAGATAGATAGATAGATAGATAGATAGATATATTATCCAAATCAGACCAATAAGGAAACCAAATCAAAGTGTAATAATATCAATGAATCCCATCTTATGTGGAATATTTTATTATTTCTAACACTTCAAGCATAACAGGTGAGGTGATCTACTTAGAGAGTCTCGTCAATAAGGGTAGAGTGTAAATTGATCGATGAGGGTGGTGAAAATAAATGATTTATAAGAAGTTTGGTGAAATCGAAGATCTAATGTTTCTCCATTAATTGATATGGTTTATGTTTTCATTAATCAGCAGTTTAATTATTTCATAGCAATTTGATCAACTAGATAATTGTAAGTGTTTTGGAAGTTAGTATGTAATTTGACTCAATTCTTTATGGAAACAATATCCCTATTTTCACTATATTACTTGGGTGACCTCGTGCACTTGCAAGCAAGATGCAACAAAAGCTTGAAGATGCCTGACATTGATTCCCTTCCAATCCTATGTAGGTTGGATCTTACCGACAAATTGTGATTCCTCAGCATGTGTACGAATTGCCAAGGAATTAATATTGGTTTGCCCTAATTGGTAGAGCTAACTTTCAATTTACTTCCAATGGATGAGTTACAAAAGAGCGCGTGGAAATCTTGAAATCTAAGTGTCACATCCACCCAGCCAGTACCCTATCTGGCATACCCGAGTGTGTGATCCACAGCCCCAAAGATCAGTATCGAGGAAATCAACCTCCCACATTTACAATAATATAATCGAAAACAAGATTAAATCAAAGTTAACTATATTAATCAAGAGATCAAGACAAGATTCAAAGAATACAATCAGAGTGCGGAAAAATGATAACAATAGAATAAAGCAAATGTAGAGTGTCGCGGAAAATTACTCAACAATAGCAACGGAAAAGTAGATCAAAAGTAAAAGAAAGATTACAATCGGTTCCCAAATGGAAAAGGAAAAGAAAAAAAGTAATTAAACTAAATCTAAACTAAGGTCTCTTTGAATCTATAAACAACGTATACAAAAGAGAAAGAGATGATGTCCCATCGCTGGCACACAAGCGCTAGAGTCTGACTAATCCTGATAAGCTTCAATCTCATACTAGTAGTCTTCACCATTGTAGTCACCGTAGCCAGTACCTTGAGTACCATATGAGTCATCAGCTTGGTCTTCATAGTATTGACCATCATAATCATCAGTACCTGCAGATAAGTCTAACATAGATGTTTCCAAAACGAGTGAGTTCAAAAGAACTCAGCAAGACAATTCATTCCATAATAACATAATAACACATGATAGCAAATCATACATAATGCAATATGATATGAAACAGACAATGTAGATATGATTTTAACTCTATGTATACTGGTCTCTATTGGAATACCTGCTTTAAGTCATACCACCATACTCCTCTGGGTAGGGTCTAAATCACTCTTCCTCAACCATCTCAGTATCTTGGGTACTCCGGTTGACAATGGGTCCTGAAACCTTCTCAGACAACCTTGGCTGGGGTTTAGGTCAACACTCTCTCACACCACCGTTTGGTCTGAGTATTGGCGCATTTCAAGGTTAAGCCTAGCCAAATACAAGTATTCTACTTAGTTACAATTAAAAACCAACTCCCTCCCTCCCCCCCCCCCCCCCCCCCTCCCCCCCCCCCCCCCCCCCCCCCCCCCCCCCGCTTCTCCGCCCCCCCCCCCCCCCCCCCCCCCCCCCCCCCCCCCCCCCTATCCCCCCCCCAAAAATTAAAAGGCTCCCCCTCCCCCCCCCCCCCGCGGGCCCCCCGCCCGGGCCCCCCCCCCCCCCCCCCCCCCCTCCCCCCCCCCCCCCCCCCCCCCCCCCCCCCCCCCCCCCCCCCCCCCCCCCCCCCCCCCCCCCCCCCCCCCGGGGCGGGCCCCCCCCCCCCCCCCCCCCCCCCAGCTTAGTGGGGCCCACATCATGTACATTCCACTAGGGCACGTGACAGCTCCTCTTCGTTAACACCTCTTTATAATAAATAAAAACAAAATGCTAGACAAAACATTCTCAAAAACAAACAACCTGCTTGACAGTTTGACCCATAACATATATATGTACACAGTCTAAAGTCCTATTATATTTACATTTGACCTTTCAACAGTGTCTAAATCAATACATACAGTCTCAAGGAAGTGTATACATTCACTGTCCAGTTATACAAAATCAAACGTAACGAAATGAATGAGATTACATCTTCAACTTTAAAGGCATTGACAGATGGCAACACCTTGCCTTTATCATGAATCTGAGTACCTGTCAACATTTACAATAATGAGCTTTGCGGCCCAGTAAGCAATAAAGACAACCATGTAAGTAAGTCAGGCAATTCATTATGCATCGATTATCACATCAAAATCATATAACATCATACATTCCAAACTTTCCTTTCTTTTCTTCTTTTCCTTTATCATTTTCCTGTCCCTTTTTCCTTTCCTTTTCCTTTTCCTTTTTCCTTTTTCCTTTTTCATTAAACTAGACCTAAGCGCTACCTGTAGAGAGAGCACCATCAGTCTAAACCACACAAGTGGCATCAGTCTCAACCACGCAAGTGGCATCAGTCTCAACCACACAAGTGGCATCAGTCAAAACCACACAAGTGGCATCAGTTTCAACCACACAAGTGGCATCAGTCTCAACCACACAAGTGGCATCAGTCTCTTGGCTCAAGGCCAGGTGTTCTCTACAGGAGGCCATCATCGGTCTAGTATATCTTTCCACTTTTCAGTCTCGCTTCATGCCCTCCCATTTGGGTACATAAGTACCAGGACTTACAGAAGCCATTACTTTTTATTCCTTTCTTTATTTCTTTTATTTCATTTCTTTTCTTTTCACTTTTCAGTCTTGCTTCATTCCCTCCCAGGACTTATAGAAGCCGCTTCATGCCCTCCCATCTGAGTACATAAGTACCAGGTCTTACAGAAGCCTTTAACATTTTATTCTTTTACTCTTTCTTAAAATTGCTTTACCATGCTCTGCATATTTCCATGAACATTTTTCAATCCAGTCATCATTCAGTCTCATCTGAACACAATTCATGCAATTCAATCATATAAATATGTGAGCATGACAATTCCATATCTGATAATCATAAGCATCATTCAATCTCATCTGAACATAGTTTATGACATTTCATCATTTACATATGAGAGCATGATAATTTACATTTAACATGCATAAACATCCTTTCAAATTCACGATGACAGTTCAAGAATACTATTAGCATTCCAAGTCAAGCAGTTCAGTCAAATCATTAAGCTGTCATCCAATCCAGGCATTTTGTTCAATACACAAACACACATATATATCATGTACTTTCCATATATTGCATCAATAAATAAATAAAATAGACTTTATGTCATCATGTGCACATTACATGTCTACTAAAAGGAATCACCCACTAACATTTACAGGTTGGTCAATATTACTTACCTGTTCTGTGCGTGTCCTGACCTTGGTTCCATCATAATCTGCTCTCCCTGCATCTTGATCGATCAACGGCAATTACGAAAACGCAGGAGCCAACAGGGGAATTTTCCCCCTTTTTATATTATTTTCTCTCTCCTCTTCCTTTTCCCTCTCCTCCTTTCTTGTCTTTTTCCTCTTTATCCTCCTTTAATGGCTTCCCTTTTCTGTTCTCTCTCCATTCAACTACTTCTCTCTCCAAAGGCCTTCAATGGCTTCTCTTTTAATTCCTCTTCTTCTCTCTCCACTCCTCTCCTGTCCACTCGTTCTCTCTCCTCTCTTCTATTTCCTTTCTCTTACAGTCTTACCTCTCTTTTCTCTTTCTCTGCACGTTCTGCCTCTGCTCTCTCTTATGCTCTTCTTCTCTTTCTCTTGATTTCTCTCTGTGTAATGACTTTACTCCACGTTTTTCCACTTCTTTTCTCTATTCCTTATTCCCCACTTCCTCTCTGTCTTCCTTTTCTGAAATCTGAAATGCCTTCTCTTACCTTGTAACTCCTCCTCAACTCTGCTACATGCATGCTCTGCTTCCTCCTTTTTTCCATCTCTTTCTCTTTCCTCTCCTCCTTGACTATCTTCCAATCGTTTCTATAAATCTGAAATCTTTCCTTCTCTTTCCTCTTTCTCTTTTCATTCCTCTGCACGTTTCCTCTCTCTCTCTCTGGTATATTTTTTTTTTCTCCTTCTCCTCTGCTCCTCTAATGGCTTCCGCTCCCTCTGTCTCTTGTCTTTCTCCACTTACTCCTGCTTCCATCCACTTTCTCTTTGTCTCTCTCCTCACCTCTTAACTCTTCTGCAACATTTTCTTCACTCTACTTTTCTCTCTCTTATGGCTTCACTTCTTCTCTTTCCTCCTTAATCCTCTTCTCTTATTTCTCTTCTGTGTAACTTCTCCCCTACGCAGAAAGCAATCTTCCCCATTTAACTCTCTCTCCTCCATCTTAAGTCGGTTAATCTCTCCTCTTAGTCGGTTAATTATATAATATATATATATATATTGTACATATAGTATATATTTAATTAAATGACTAATGGGCTTTGATCTGGGCTTGTGGGCCCGCTCTACTACTTACATATGACCTACTTTAGGGTGTGAATATTCATACCTCCGGGTTCAGAAATTTACGCTGATCATTTTCTCATATTCAGTTCAGTCTAACTCCACTGTTGTGGGACCCACAAACGATATCTGACCTTGACCGAAAATGACACGTTCACCCACAATAATAAAATAATAATAGAAAAAGATGCGGGGCATTACAGATCCACAGTCCAAGGATCAAGCATCGAGGGATCATGCCTCCCACATACGTGATAACACAATCATGAACAATGATAATCAAGGTAAAAGCAATAAATAACAGATATCATGAACAAGACAAGAACAATTAATCAGAGTGCAAAAATAAATGATACCCAATGTATAAGTATAACCATAAGAAAGAGAAAATGAGTGAAAGTCACTCCCTCAAAGGCAGTGAAAAAAATAGTAAAATCAAGTTAAGTTACAATCCCATTTCTAAAGAGTAACTCAAAGAAAGTTAATTACATATCCCAAATGTTTAACAAAAATCTAGGGAAAAGGGGCACTAAGCAAGGGTTTCTTCTATCTTAATAATTGTCTCTTCAAAAGTGCGGACAAAGAAAGCCTAGCACGGCCACTCCCTCACCATAGTGGGGCTAACCCTGGTACATAAAATAATCCTCTTCGGCACCAAGACTCTGATCTTCACCGTAGCTACCACCCGGAGGGTAGTATGAGGGATCAAAGTCCGTCTAGTAGAGTGTGCCATCGGAGTCTTAAACACCTATAGAAAGATCTAACAACATTTGTACAAAAGGAATGAGTTCAAAAGAACTCAGCAAGGCAGTTATTCCATAATTCATAATCATATAAATACAAATCATAACATGATGCAATATGATATGAAACATATGATGCAAATATGATTCTAACTCTATGAATGTTAGTCTCTATGGTAGACATGCTTTAAGTCATAGCACCATACTTCTTTGGGTAGGTCTCAATCACTCAAGCCGGTGGAAAGTGGGTCATGCATCCCTCTCGGACAAATCCATGGTTGGGGTTTCGGTCACCGCTCTCTCACATCACCATTTGGTCTAAGTATTGGCGCATATCAAGGTAAAGCCTAGCCCAATGCAAGTCATCTACTCAGTCGTATCAAGTCAGATCCGGATACGTCCATTCCTTGCCCCGGGCGATCTTTTCCGGTATCCTTCACACTAGAGTCACGGATATTACTCATCGGACTCATCAACCCTATTGGTCATCCACAAATAGTAGACAGTAAACTCTCACATCCTCTCACGGATATGACCCACCGATCTTCGAGCTCCCGTGAGCCCAAGTCTAGCTATTTGCAACCCTACCAATAAATGGCCCCTCTCGGGTATTCGTAGCATGGTTTATGTCCTCTCCCGGGTTGGTTACCGGTCTTGAGCGCCCATTAAACCATACACTACCACGGGTCGTTCGGTCTCAATGCCCTTCCGATTTTGGTCTGACACGACAAGGACAATCCTAGCCACACAACTAGACAATCCTATGTATGTCATCCAATAACCAGGAAAAGTGTCGATAGGCACCTTCGGAGAACATCCCATACTACTCCCTCCAATGCCCAAGGACAGAAGCGTCAATAGGACACTTCCCAATCCCAAGTTATACTTAAGCAATCACATACTCAAGTCCATCATATCTCATACATTTGATACATCATCATGATAAAAGTTAAATCATAACATCGAAATGATCCATCATAAATACAAGTAACAAGAATAATAAATCATTATGACAAGAGTATAGCAGTCCTATGATATTCAAAAGCAATTAAGAGACTATGTTCACTAAGTATAAGCACCAAAACATAAGTACATAGCCTATGTGCTTATGGAGATAACCATCCTTACCTTATGTTGAGTTGATGACGAATCAAGAGTTACCAAGGAATGATTCAAGAGTAGTGTTAAGACCCTAACAAACATAAATAAGAGATTAGAGAAGAAATCGGGAAGATCGGATGTTGAACGGGTCAAAACTGGTTGAAGTTGCTGTCAGCAACAAGTTTGGTTGATGCTCTTGGTCGATGCTCTTGGTTGATGCTCTTGGTCAATGGCATCGATCAAGGATGATCGACCAAAATAGTCTCGGGACTGCATAATGGGTTTTTGGAATTTTGGTCCGAAATTAGTCTTCCGGGGCTCAGATCGATCCAGAACTTGGAGGGATGCTTAAGAACAGTATGACAACACTACAAATCAAGGAATTAACATAATCTAATGATCTAAATAGAAAGCCCCAAATTGAGCTACTAAGTTCAATAGACAAGAATCATAGCATGGGTTGAAATCAATTGCATTTGCATTGGAAAAGCATGCATTAGCTAGGGGAACTTATAGGAATTGAATTATGGTCATATGCTAGCCTTAAATATAGACATAGCACACTATATACCTCAGTTTATGATAAGAAAGCATGAAGTTAAGAAGAAAATCAAGGAATGCATATGCAAGGCTTGAAATGAGAGCATGACATCAATGGACAAGAGAGAGAATCATAGTTTAAGCAAGAGTGAACACTTGGAGTGATGGTTGCAAGGTTGCAGCACCATCTCCAAGGTTTCAACAACAATAGAAGGAGTAGAAAATAGTAGAAAAGAATAGAATAGAGAGTGAGAGTGATGAATCATACCTTGTAGTTGTTGATGGAGGCAAGGAACAATGATTGACAATGATTTGGGTGGAATATTCCTCACAAATGCCTAGGAAGTGCTTTGGGAAGCTCTCCCCACGTTCTCAGGAGTGATAATGATTAAAATAGGGCTCAAAACACGAGGCTAGTATAAATAGAATAGGGAATATTTCAAAGAATCATTAACTTCGAGTCTGGGAAACTTTGGTTGATGGTCTTGGTTGATGGCATCGACCAAAGAGGATCGACCAAAACAGGTTTCAACAGAAAATCCAGAATTAGTTAAGCAACTTCGGGCAAGGATTTGGAGGGCTATACAGGGTCAAATTGAGTGGGCTTTTCTTCTACAAGTCATTCAAGAAGTCAAGTTTTAGGAAATACCTTCGGATCGTGCACAGGAGTCCATTAGGTACTTCAACTAGTTCATTCTTCCTCGATGCACAGATTCTCACTAAACACCGACAATGTACTCAAGTAAGGGGTATCATCGTCAATGTCCATGGGCTCGGACTCCGACTTAAAATTATCAATCAAAAGGGTCCACAAATCTCTTCTACCACCGCTTCGGGTCTTCGGACCTATAAACAACAATGGATTTGGGTCAGGGTCAGGGTTAGGATAGGGCTGGATTTTACACCCACAATGTGATTCATGTCCTCTCACGAGTTGGTTAACGGTCTTGAGCGCCCACAAATCCCCATTGCTACCATGAGTTGCTTGGTCTCAATACAATCAGATCTGATATAACAGGGACATCCTAGCCAAACACTTCTAGACGTGCCCTAGGTATGTCAACCAGTAATCAGGGAAAGCGACAAGGGGCACCATAAGAATGCGTCTCATATAACCTCCACTAGTGTCCAATGATAGAAATGCCGAAAAGGCATTCCCCACTCCCCAATCACAACCTAAGCAATCACATTCCCAAATTAGTCATTCACAAGCACAACTGATAATACAAAACATAAGTAAAAATCATTCATACATGACTAAAATAATAATTGTATCACAAGAACAAGTACTACTGTAGTTGAGAAACTACAGCAGTAATATAATTATAAGAAAACTAATATGACAGTAGTATGATCATGTAATCCAATTCAGTTACAAGTAGACATGTATATTAGGTTATTAGGGATCAACCATCCTTACACAATCTTTGAAGAATTCCGGAGAATAAAGAGGAGAGGTCCAAGACTAGTAAACAAACCCTAAACAAGCATATAACAATCATTAGGAATAAGCCCTAAAATATTAGAAGTTAAACGGATCAAATCGGACAAAGAAACAAGTTACTGTCAGCTTGGGCAGCTTGGTGGGCAGACTGGTCTAGTCGACCCAAGGAACAAGACGGGGCAGAAAACCCTAAATCGATCATAACTTATTCGTTTGAAGTCCGATGGCTCCAAAATTCGAAGGGGAGTTCCCCATAAACATACTAAAAGGTCTAAGCATCAAATAAGGTAAAAAAATATAGAATCCTAATTTGATCCAAAATATTAGGGTTTACCGAAAAGAATTCGTGTATCTCACAAAAGGACTAGAGAGAATGAGGATTCACTCTAGGGAAAGAAGAATAGAAATTCACAATCAAGAAAGGTGTTGGGGAGGATCCAAAAAATAAAAGATAAATCATGGTTCCCAAATTTGGATACCCTTTCTTGAATGTTACCAAAATTTCCTTCAAAATAAACCCAGGGTAGATTCACAGAGAGAAAAGGAAAAATAGAGATCCACCCAACAATCATGGGGTTACAAGGAAAGGTCATGGTAATGGTATGAGACCTTTCTCACAATCATAATGATAGGTAGGAAAATTAAGGAAAGAGAAATCAAGATCTCAGGTAAGATCAAATACAAGGAACATCACCATATGGTTTCAAGAACATAGAGTGAATGGGAGATTCACTCTAAGGCTAAGAGGATCAGAGAAGAGGCCATTACAATAGTATAATACCTTTCTTGTAATCAAACAATCAGAAGAAAATAGAAGAGAGAATAGATTAAAGAAGTTGATTAACCTTTGTAGAAGAAGATTCGATGAAGAAACTTAGACGGATGCTTGAGGATCTTCTTTGGCTTTGAAGAGGAGGTTCTAGGGTTCTTCCCATGTTCCGCAGAGGCTTAGAATTGATAATGAATGAAAAACATGGAGTTCCCCTTTAAATAGAACAAAAACCCTTTTAAAAAATCAGAATTTTATAATTTTGACCCTGCTATCACTGTGGGTCGATTGGTTGGTCGACTTGCCCAGTCGACCCATCATTCGACCCATGCTGACAACAAGCCCAAAATAGGGAATTCAAGGTCCAAACCTCAATATTCTTGAATCTGCTTCTCACAACTCATCAAACAATTTACCTAGCATGGAGGGATGCCTTCAAACCATGTCCAACTAGGCTTTAAGTCCAACAACCTTCATCAATGTGTAGTTTCTTCTCCAACTCAGACAAAGTTTCCAAGTATGAAACACCATCATCAATTTCCATGTGTTCTAGGTCAAACACCATGTCTTCCATTGAGATGGCCCATAGTTGTCTTCTTCCATCACTTCGGGTCTTCGGACCTACAAACAACAGGGTTTCCGGGTTAGGGTTACGGCTGGATTTCACACAAAGCCAGGGTTCCATATTAAAACTATTGGAAATTGGAGGGGCATATTTTTAATTATATAACTTTATAGATGCTTTGATGCAAATCCATAATTGCATATGGAGTTATTTGATCTGTGCAATAATTAATTAATTAATTAATTACTCTTAATTAACTAGTTTAATCATCAAACCCTTTTTAGAATTTGGTCTGTGCCCTAAACTGCACAAAAATCAGTCTATAACCTCTCGAATAGTGCCTTGGGTACATGCATTTCCGGTTACATTGACCACACGAACCAAATTTGTTCTTCTTCTTTTTTGGGGGTAAAATCAAGATTGTTGTTGTTGCCCGATAGGAGGAAAGCTCCATATTGTCACTTCAAAACTATAGCCTGGTCCGAAAGTCATTACCTTCGCTACATTTAGAACATTATAGTGCACCAACTTTGCATCATACAACTTTCCACATTTAGTTAGCAAACAATCTCTTATCCCAAAAAAAAAATTATTCTCTTCTCAAAAGAAAGAAAGCATTTAGACTGAATATTGTGACCTTGATCTTAGCATTACTTAAAAAAATGTAGGAAGGTTAAAAATGGATATATGGAGCTTTTCTTTCTGACTAATTAATTTCCTAGACTTAATTTTATTGCAGTTGACTCTTTGGACCAACTTTTTATAAGGATGGCTGAAGTTCGAAAAGCATGACTTCACTTCAAATTATCTTTGAACGTGTCGACTTAAGAAGTCAATCCTTGCAAAGTTGCTTACCAATGAGGTAATACAATGTCATCTCATCTGCATAATGAAGTAATATAAAACTATGTGTTCCCAAAAAAATAAAAAAAATAAAAAACATAAATTATCGAAAGAGTTTACTAATTTAATGGATTGGCTGGATCAGGAGAAACATAAGTTGACTTGGTAGCGAAGTCTCCAAGAATTGCAGCCCTGAATAATTTTTTTTTTTTTTTTTTTTTTTTTTGGTTAGAATACCTTAGTCAACTATAGTTTTTCCTAAGCTTGTCAACCAAAGAAATGACCTTATGAAACAAGAATAACAGCAATTCCAGAAAGAGCAGAGCCTTCGAAAATCTCAATGATTAGAGAGTCTGATCTAGTGTACCCCCTCCCCCACCCCCCACCCCGAAAGAAATAAAGAAAGAAACCTAAGTATCCTCAACCCTGTAACGACTCAAAATTTGTATAGATGCCTGATGAGCACATTTATGTGTGAAATCTTAGGGCATAAAGCATGCATTTTACACACTTAGAGTGGAGCTACCTTGGGTTTTATGTTGTTTTTGAAGATTTTAGGATTGTTCAAGATTTAAGCAAATATTTGGAGTTTTTGATATGAAAAATGCAATTTTACACGTCAATATGTCCATTCAACTTCTCAAGTGCGAAAATGGGCCTGATTTGGAGTATGATGGGCTAGAGATGTGATTATGGGCCAACTCCAAAATATTTTAGAAATAAAGAAGCAAATTTTAATCTACGGCTGAGATTAGAATTTATCAATCAAATCTACAGAGGTATTATTGAGAGTCCTAATGGAGAAAAAGAGTCCTTGCATACTTCAATATCTTATTTCCTATTTGGGACTTAGTTAAAGAAAGAAAAAGTGGAAAAAGAATTATATTCCGAGAAGGAAGAGGGGAAAATCCCGTTTTTGAATGTTTCTGTCCAGTTTCGATCAAGTCCTTCATCGAACGGCCATTCAGTGTCCGATCAAGCTGATTATTGGAGGAGAGCTTAATAACTTCTTGATCCTCAAATCCAACGGTGTAATTGTCCATTTGATCTCTCTAAGTCAGTTCTATTAGTACGCCAAAAGCCTAATTGATTGAGTCAGATAGGAACTTTGAGTTTGATTCAAACTCTATCAAGATTCATATCCTACGTAAACTCTATAAAAGGAGAGCATACTCCATCAAGGAAGGACATGTTTTAGAGCTTAGTTGAAACACTCTTTCTTTTCTCTTTAGTTTATTTAGGCTTTCTCTAGTTTTCTTTAATTGCTTTTGTGAGATTCTAACTTTTAGATTGAATGTTTAGGTTTAATTTTTCTATGTAATGCAATTTCAAGTTCAAGTTTCAAGTTTGAGGATTTGTTTTTCTCTAGGTCTAGCAATTGCAGATCTAGATCATTCTAGATTTGGTTGTTAAGGTTGGTTGAGATTCGAATCATTTGTTCAATTCTTTTTTATTATTTGAATTTCAAAGATGTTGATCTAGATCTGGTTGTTAGGGTTGGTTGAGATTCTAATTGTTTGTTCAATTCTTTTTTATTATTTGAAGTTCAAAGATGCAAGTAAGTAACTTTCTTCAATAATCTTCTCTCCCCCCCCCCCAATTCCCGCTTCTATCTACCCCTCCATATTATTAATTTAGGATTTACTTTTAACATTTATTTATTGTTCTCCCTTCCCCTGGGTCCTTGATCAAAGATGCCTACAATCGTGCCTCTCTTTGGTTAAGGTTTCCCTTTTCTTTTATTGCTTTGTTATTTACTTTCTTCAATTTACTTTCAACATTTATTTATTGTTCTCCCTTCCCCTAGGTCCTTGATTAAAGATGCCTACAGTCGTGCCTCTCTTTGGTTAAGGTTTTCCTTTTCCTTTTATTGCTTTGTTATTTACTTTCTGCAATTTACTTTAAGCATTTATTTATTGTTCTCTCTTCCCTTGGGTCATTGATCAAAGATGCATACAGTCATGTCTCTCTTTGGTTAAGGTTTTCTTTTTCCTTTTATTGATTTTTTATTTACTTTCTGCAATTTACTTTCAGCATTTATTTATTGTTCTCCCTTCCCCTGGGTCCTTGATCAAAGATGTCTACAATCGTGCCTCTCTTTGGTTAAGGTTTCCCTTTTCCTTTTATTGCTTTATATTTGCTTTATTTTTCATCTCTATTCGATCGCATTAGATGTATGGATTAGGACCACTCGTTTAATTTAATTAATTAGTTAACAAATTTAAATCATTGCACTCTCACATTATCATTAAGAGGTTAAATTCTAAAGTGACATATCTCCTTGAAATCGACTTGTTAGCTACACAATACCGTGCGCTTGCGGTTATTCTTATTTTACAGACAATGCCACAATAATCTACGAAGGCTCCAATCATGTTAGTTACCCTCACCATCGCAGGGGGTTCACTTACAGACTTTATCTACATTAAGCATTACAAGTTTATATTGAGGGCTTGAATATATAATTAGGCAAAAACCCAACTTCAAAATTTTGAAGTACCAAACCATCTTTCATAGTAAATGGTCTTTGAAGTTTCGGTTTTGAGTCAGATATTTCATTCATCCTTGACTTGATTTGTTTTTCCAAGGATGGGTTAGATCAAGATTAACATTGATGGGAGCTTGTTGGGTAAGCCAGAATTGTGTGGAGCAGGGGTGGTTGTGGTATGCTCTCTTTGTAGATCCTTGGTGTTAATACTAACTTCGAGGCTATGTTTGAAGTGTTGGTGGTTAGTTTCGAATTGACCAGAGGAACAAATTACGTATAGACCCTTGGATTTGTAATCAATTACATCTACTATTCCTAAAAAGAAATCAATTACAATTGCCCTTTTCTTGTTAAGTATTATTGTTAAGTGATGATGTCATCATTAAATAGATATTTAAAATACTAATTTTACTCTTTTTTATGTTCATAATACCGATTTTACCCTTTTAAATCTTTTTCTATCGTCTTCCTTTGCCCATCACTCTCACCTCTCCAACTATTCTTTTTTTTTGTTGATAAAAACAAAGTGATATTACAATGGGCATTTACATAAGTTGACTGGTAATAGAGCCTCCCATGTGTTCAAAATCGGCTTATCTATGGTATTCTGAGCAAGATTACACATCCAAGCTTGGACTTCCCGTGTTTGAAATGACTTGATCTAAACATTAGTAATCGCCTTTGCTAGGGTAAAAAGATCCTCTGTAACCTCAATTCACTATGCTATTTGGGCTTTGGGAATATATTGGGGTAGCTCATCAACTGTTGTCCAATTTTTGTAATGCGGATACCAAACGATGTAGCGTAAGAAGATCCTTCAATAAGACCCCAAGTAACCAGTTGTAGCTGGTTTCACGATCAGAATCTTCCGGTGCCAGGAAACTGTGTACAACAATGGCCCAACAACATCCTGTCCAGTCACTTCTATTAGATGTACACCCTGCACATATGAGGAGATTATCATTTGCAATTTCAATTGAATGGAAGGCGGTGCAACAACAGACATCAGGGTATGCGGTCTTATAAGAAGTATCCAGAGAGCTGCTACTTGGGGGTCTGAGGCTGTGCTCTTTGATCCATATGCTTACAAACCCTATAACCCGACTAGATTGCGGTGCAGTTTTATTAGCAAGAGTCTCATTACGAGTAAACCAGATACCATAACAGGTAATAATAAAAACAGGAAAAAAACCATGTTAAGGTAGCTTTATCCAACATATTTTGGAAAAAACATAAAATCACAAAAGTCACGCATATCAATGAGAGCAAGGTCCTCCAATCGAAGGCCTAATGGTCTCGAGGCCCAAATCCTTCGCGTCCATTAGCAAACAGCAAATAGATGCCAAATTGATTCGTTGTGGCTATCACATAGCACACACATAGGATCAGCCATGGTCCACTTGGCCAGTTGTTCCTTGATCAGAAGACCTTGCGGCCGATCCCAATGCTTACCAACATCCAGAAAAAAAAAGTCAGGATGGGAGTGCCAAGCAACTTGATACTGAAAAAGCTTTCAACCAATGGGCACTATAGGGAATGTGTTTATAATAAGGGGGGAGTGATCTGATCCAATGGCAACCAAGTGAGTAACCTGTATATTAAGAAGAGAAGCCATCAAAAAATCATTGATAAAAACTTTATCAGTACATTCCTTTGTTAAGCGGGGGAGGGGCTGATGATTAGACCACATGAAGCTAGATCCAGAAGCTCCAAGAACTCTCAGACCATGGGAAGAGAGGAGTTGTTGAAAGTAGGGAAGAGAAGGAGAAGGTTTAAAAGGACCCCCAAACTTGTCATCAGGTGACATTACCTTATTAAAGTCCCCACATAGGATTATAGGGTCGGAGATAGTATGATGACAACAACGACCAACAGGTTTTGCGAAGGGAGTATTGGGGGGGCATAAAGGAAGACAATCACCCTTCCGACTATTCGAACCCTTAAAGTGAGCCAATCCACCGCTATCTGCCTCACTCTTCAACTCCAAGTGCCCACACCCCAATCAGCCTCATCCATCCAACACTATGGAACAGCCATGAGTTCAAATGGAGCTATTTGCTTTTTCTTCTAGTTGGTAAAAGGAGCCATTTGATAGATCCAGCTTTTTCATATTCTGAAAGTCAATTGCAAAATCTATAATTTATCCAGAGACTTGTTACTTAGATCCAAGACCTATAAATCGCTCTAAATCGAGTTGGATAACTCTAGTTTCAAGAGGACCAAAATGTTTATTACTGTCAATATGACACCCAAAAGGAAGGTCTGTCATAGAGACTCTAGATAGTAGGAAGAAGAGATCCACTTAAGGGGTTGCCACTTAAAATGAAGGGCTAGATTGCTCTTTTATCTGATCAGGAACGAACTGTTAGGTTCATGATTTAGGAACCACAAACCCCTCTCTGTTATTTACATTCGTCTACTGGTTCCATTTACAGAGCTAAGATTGGATGGAAACCTCAAGTTCATCACAAACCTCTCACTACTGTAATGATCGACTGCGATACTGTACTGAAGAAGAGGAAGAGAGAGACTCAAGAAGGGAGATTGTGAAGGGCGTGTATATTTCGGTGTGCAGAGCAAACAACCAACTGGAGACCAAATATATTAGTGTTCCTTATGGCACCACCGTCTTTGATCTTCCATTAAAACTTCTACTTGTTTATTTTTGGGGATCTCCATTTTTATCTAATCTTCATCCCAACAAACTATATCATCTCACTCACCCATCGCCATTCCTCTATTTCTTCTTATGTGATATGGGTATTGATGCGTCCAAAATCTGCTCAGCCCTTGGATCTCCACGTAGTGTCCTGCAAAACAAAAGCGTCAGATGTGGCCCGACCGCTGGGGTCGGGAGTCCACCTCCGAAGGCTAAGTCGGTTGATGAACTTAATCACAAACGGCTCTGCTACAAGCACAGAGCTAATGAATGAAGAAACGGGAAAGGTGATCTAGATAGCAGGACGCTGATAGTTGAGGTCTATCAGTATGTATCTGAACCTGAGTCTCAGATAGTGTTCTCCTTGATCGATTGATCCGTCCCTCACCTTGTATGGTAGTGAGGTTTATATAGAGTGTACCTTCGAATCTCCTTCGTTGGATGCACTCGAGCCTTCTTCGGGTAGTCGTTGGATCTTATCAATAAGATCCGTTGAGCGATAGACTTCTACTAGTTTGGGCTAGTAGAGGACTCCTGAGATAACCGTTAGGTTATGCGATAGTTATCCCTTTGATGATGATTATCTGCAGCCGTCAGTTTGAGTCTGCTATCATCAGGGTGATTACCCTAATCCATAAGTAAGATTAGGGCACGCTTGCAGCCGAATAATCTTTCTTCTTCAGCAAGCCATCTTCTGGATCCGGTTCGCTCGGGAGCTATTCGGTTTTCTCCGTCTCGACCGGGGTCGAGGGTCGGACCAGGTATGAACTCGGTCTGACCATAAACTCTCCATATCAGGTATTCATGTGGGTGAGAACTTAGATGTGGGCCATGTGATCATCAAAGACAATCTATGTGGGCTAGTAATGATAGTTAGGTCATTTCAATTAATATTAAGATGGGTAAGTAAATGGTATATGTCTTTTCAGTTTCAAATTTAAAACATTTACTTTCAAGGGTGCATTTGTAATTGATTGCTTTTGAAGAATACGAGATATAATTGATTGCAAACCCAGGGGGTCTATATGTAATTTGTTCTTTCAAATATTTTGATGGAATGCAAATCTGCAATGATTATTTTCCTGAATTAAAGAAGAAGGAAAAAAATCTCCTTAGTTTATTTTGCAGCATTTGTGGGGTCTTTAGGGGTTCATCCAGATGATCAAGTGGAAGATTACCAAGTACTGCTTTCGTGAAGCAAATCCCAATTGCAGATTTCCTAGCCTCTTCTGCAATGAAGGAGAGAAGCTCTGTTTGGGTGAATGCTTGGCCTCGGTTAATGCAAGCGGAACTGGAAAGGGATGCAATGGGGTGTCCTGGATACAAATTCCTGCAATGATGATGTAGGGGGTTTTGGGTTATAGCCTTGTTCTAATGACTTGATTGGACCTTATTGGGTTGGGATTTTTTTTTTTTTTTTTTTTGGGTAACTTGTCCATTTTGAAATTGTGTATCTTACATTTTTTTCAACTTGCGTGCACCTCAATTACATCCTCAAGTGGGGAGCTTTGTCGTCCACAAGGGTCGAATCCATGACCTCTCCACTGAGAAGTATGGATCTTACATTTTTTTGCTTTTTATATAATCAACCTTTTAAGAAAAGAAAATTCTTGACTTGATTTTTTTCTTTAGAGTTTTTTGCATGGCACCCCCTTAAGTGGGGCCAAAATTCATGACTACCCCTTTAAGGGCGATATATTTCACGGTGCCCCCTCTACATAAATTGAAAATTTCCAAGTTACCCCCCTTAACAGTCAAGCATTTTTTACCTTAAGTTAGGATTGTAAAATGATCGTTAATCCCCCGTTAATGTGTAAGAATCAAAATACCCTTCGTTAATTCTTTTTTCACTTCCTTCCATATGTTTACTCTTTCTCCTTCGTCCAACTCCACCAAACTCCTCTGACTCCGGCGAACGAAAAAGCATGTAAAGAAATTTGGTGCCTATTAATGCAAGACTACAATTTGGTGAAATTTGCAATTTAGACTAAACCCCACTTTTGTCTCTCTAGTGAGAGGAAGGAGAAGAGTCACAAGTAGGCTGTTTTCTTACTCTAAATGAAATAACAAAGGTCGAGAAAGCTCTTAGGAAGGCTTCATCAATGCAAGTTGTTCTAGCTATGGTGAGAAAACAAGAATACCACAAGTGTCACTCTTCCTTCTAGCCTTCTCCCTTCCTCACTTTCTTGGTCGGTCGAGTTATTACTAAAGCTTAACTCCCCGACTCGGGAAATGCCAAGGCAAGTTCTACTGTTGTGTGTGTAAGATTGTTGATGGAGCTTTTTTGATGCAATGGCGTGAAAGGGGAAGTAGCTTTTTTTGCAGTGAGATCTTCTGAGGATCTTTTAATGTCTCTTCTTATTTCTTCACCACCCTCACACACAACTACTCTCCCGTTACCCACAACCACTCTCTTAATGGCTATTAACATTTTCTGTAAGGTTTCTTCTGTCTATTACCTACCCTTGTACGTATTGCAACTAAACCAGAACCCTGCTGCATCTTATTGACTCTTATTGACTCTTTCTGCCTTCTTTCGCTGTTTCTACTTTCTGTATTTTTCATTTTGTCTTCTTGATCTTTGTCTCCTAGTGTTTCTTGTGTTTTTCTTCAAAGTTGCAGATGGGAAGGCAACTGGTTGTTGGGACCTCACGCACTCCCCCTTCCAAAAGCATTAGTTCATGTGGACCACCTTCTTATGCCAGAGGTCAATCCTTTTCAAGGGATAATGCCAAGGGTTATGGAAATACTATGGGATGCAGAGAAATGGACTCTTTGAACGGGTTTGCAAGAAGTTTGAACTCAAAATCCCTTTACGGGTGATATGGAGAGTTTATGATCTGACCGGGTTCATACCTGGTCCGACCCTCGACCCCGGTCGAGACGGAGAAAACCGAATCGCTCCCGAGCGAACCGGAGCCAGAAGATGGCTTGCTGAAGAAGAAAGATTATTGCTGCAAGCGTGCCCTAATCTTACTTATGGATTAGGGTAATCACCCTGATGACAGCAGACTCAAACTGACGGCTGCGGATAATCATCATCAAAGGGATAACTATCGCATAACCTAACGGTTATCTCAGGAGTCCTCTACTAGCCCAAACTAGTAGAAGTCTATCGCTCAACGGATCTTATTGATAAGATCCAACGACTACCCGAAGAAGGCTCGAGTGCATCCAACGAAGGAGATTTGAAGGTACACTCTATATAAACCTCACTACCATACAAGGTGAGGGACGGATCAATCGATCAAAAAGAATACTATCTGAGACTCAGGTTCAGATACATACCGATAGATCCAAACTATCGGCGTCCCCGCTATCTAGATCACCTTTCCCGTTTCTTCATTCATTAGCTCGTGCTTCTAGCGGAGCCCGTTTGTGATTAAGTTCATCAATCGACTTAGCCTTCGAGAGGTGGACTCCCGACCCCAGCGGTCGGGCCACATCTGACGCTTTCGTTTTGCAGGACATCACGTGGAGATCCAAGGGCTGAGCAGATTTTGGACGCATCATTTGGCGCCGTCTGTGAGAAAGACTTGAAAAAGCCATGGTGACTAGATCGGCAGCCGCAGCAGCCGCTGCACAACGCAATTCCGGTGTTCGAGATACAGGGTGAATAATCCAGATATTCCCAGGAAAGCCAAAATCCTATCGAGGTGGATAATGGCCGGGAGGACGTAATCTTCCTCCCGATACAATCCAAGATCAATTGGATCAAGTAAAGATTCAACTCTTGGAGGTGAGCCAAGCACTCCGCGTGCTCACCAGGCGAGTGGTTTTACCACAAGAACCTGATCAACACGATTCAGGGAGACGTGCATTGCCACGTGATCAAATACCACGTGACCAAAGAATGGCTGAAGACCGGAATGTTGATCAGAATTTCCGTGAAGGAGACCGAGGACTTCGGAGGATTGATGATCAACCAAGGCGAGGTGATCGGTTCGACAGACCGCAAGAGAGTACAAGCTGATTCAAATACAAGGTTGGATACGGGGTAAGAACTCACTCACCCACTGTCAGAAGAACCGTTCGTGATGATCGAGCAGTTTGTGACGAGAGAAACGTTCGTGAAGGACGGGCTGTTCGTGATGATCGAGTAGCACGTGATGATCGTGTTAATCGAGGTCGTGATCGTATTGCTTGAAGATCACCCGACCCAGATTGGTCAAGAATTGGCCAACATCAATGAGAAGTTAGGGCAATTGGCTAAGGGAAGAATAACGAGGATATTTACTCGGTCATTCGGAAGACTCCTTTTCTTTGAGCCAATTGCGGGATATCGGTTTCCCCATAACTTCCGTTTGCCTACCTTCTCAACATTCGATGGCTCCGGAGATCCAACAGCTCACATCGGCTATTACCAACGAGACCATGGCAGGTTTTAGGTAATTACGATGAAATTTTATGCGGGTTTTCGGTTCATCTCTAATCGGAGCGGCACAAAAGTGGTTTTCTAACCTCCCCTCGGGAAGGATCGTAAACTTTGACAAATTGGCGCGCCAATTCATAGGGCGATTCTAGAGTGGGATACGAGTCAAGAAAACGGAAGAAACCTTGTTTATTGTCAAACAAGGAAAGAACGAATCGATCGAGAGAGTTTCTGAAAAGATTCAACAAAGTGACGATGGAGATAGAAAACTTGGATGAACAGGTAGCCGAACCGCTCTATTCACGGGACTCACAAATCGGAAACTCCTGGAGTTATTACTACGGGATATACCCACGACTTATGCTTGAGTTGGTACGAGAGATGCCGAAGCGGCTGAAGTCATGGAGATTCTAGATGCGCGCCAAGGAGATAATAAAGTCTCCAATAAGGAACAAAAGGCTCTGACGAGAAGGGAAGCCAAAGAAGAATGTTCACGATCGGGTTGGAAGATCCAAACCTTGGCGCCAAAGATCCCCCGGTAGAAGTGAGTACACTCCATTGAATGCTCCTCGGGCCGATATTTTGAATATCCTCAAAAGAAAAAATATTTTGAAGTGGCCGCCTAAAATTCTTTTGAAACCCGGAGAGCGGCGGGATCGGGAAAAGTATTGCCGATTCCACAAGGACTATGGTCATTACACTAATGACTGTCGTCATCGAAGGCGGATATTGAGAGATTGATATATCGGGGACATCTGTCCAGTTTTGTTAGCAGGAGAAGGGAGGAGCCACGTGGGCCACGTGCGGCTGCCCCTAAAAGGAATCGTTCGGTTAGTTCAGAACGATCGAGGGAGGCCCCGAAGTCTAAAAAAGGCCAAGGAGGTGATTGAAGCTGCTACTCGGTCACCGATTCTTACCATCTTCGGGGGTCCAGAGCCCGAATCATTCCGGAGTTTAAAAACCAAATCCAAATTTGTTGGAGCCGGAGAGGCGCAGAAGTGGAAGAAGCTGAATAATGAAGATTCTATCACCTTTAGCGAAGAAGACGAAAGAGACGTTTGTTTACCTCATGATGATGCTATAGTCATCAAGGTAGAGATTGCACGGCGGGAAGTGCATAGAGTATTGATTGATACACGGTCTGCAGCTGACCTAATTTCTTACGAAGTGTATCAAAAATTGAAGGTGGATCAAGACTTGACGAAACCTTCATCTACACACCTATATGGCTTTGCAGGGTCATCTGCAGTAGCGGAAGGATCGGTTTAGTTGGATCTTTCCATTGGAAGTTTTCCTAAAGAAACAACTGTCCGAATCAATTTTTTGGTGGTTCGAGAACTACCAGCCTATAATATGATTCTCGGGCGACCATCTTTATCCAAGATAGGTGCTATTGTTTCGACAAAGCACCTGAAGATAAAATTCCCGACCGATATGGGAATCGGTCAAGTCTCCTCGACCCGAGAAGATCTCTCGGCGGTGTTATGTTGCCTATTTAAAAGACAAGGAGGGTCCGAGGAAGGTTACTGCCCTCCCCATAGAAGTTCGAGATGATCGGGAAGAGACGAGAGATGCAAAGGCCCGAACCGGTGGAGAAAGCTGGAGCAAATCCAGCTGTGTACCAAGGATGAGAAAAAGATTACTTATGTCGGGTCTAAACAGCAGTGGAAGAGTTTAAAGATGAGTTGAAGTTATTTCTACAACAGAATAAGGATGTATTCGCATGGTCTGCTGAGGACATGCCGGGGATCGATCGGGCCATTGCAGAGCACAAACTCTGGATAGACCTAAGGCGAAACCAGTGATACAAAAAAGAAGAAATTTCTCTATTGAAAAGTATGAAGCCGTTCGGAACGAAGTTGAAAAACTTAAGAATTCTGGTTTCATAGAACCAATCGAGTGCCCAACTTGGTTGGCCAACGTGGTGATGGTGAAAAAGGCGAATGGGAAGTGGAGGATGTGTACGGACTACACGGATCTAAACAAAGCTTGCCCAAAAGATTGCTACCCGTTGCCTCGGATTGACCTCTTGATAGATGCTATGCGGGATATGAAACTTTAAGTTTCATGGATGCCTACTCGAGGTATAATCGGATCCTTATGAATAAGGAGGATGAGAAGTATACGGCTTTCATGACTGATCGTGAAAGCTATTATTACAAGGTCATGCCTTTTGGCTCTGAAGAATGCGGGAGCAACATATCGAGAGGGCCGTCAACAAGATTTTCAAAGAGCCGATAGGAAAGAATGTTGAAGCATATGTTGACGACATGCTTTGGTGAAAAGCCTTACAAAAGCAAATCACATTGCAGATTTGGTCGAGGTTTTCTCGGTACTAAGGAAACATCAAATGAAGTTGAACCCCGAAAAATGTGCCTTTGGAGTCTCCTCGGGCAAATTCTTGGGTTTCATGGTATCACGAGAGGGGAATTGAGGCAAATCCTGCCAAAATACAAGCTCGATTGATATGGAGGCTCCCAAAACCGTTCGGGATGTACAATGTTTGACGGGGAGAGTTGCTTGCCTAAAATCGATTTATCTCCAAGTGCGGAGAAAAATGTTTGCCTTTCTTCAAGGCACTTAAAGACACGAAGGGCGTAAGGAAGCAAAGTGGACTGAAGAGTGCCGAGAAAAGCTTTCGAGGAATTAAAAGAAGCACTTGGACAACCACCGATCCTGTCCGGACCCAGAGAAGGGGGAAATATTACAGCTATATCTAGCGACATCCCTTTCGGCGGTAAGTGCGGTACTTGTTCGGGAGAAAGATAAGAAACGATGGCCGATTTACTATGTAAGCCACGTGTTGCTAGATGCGGAGACGACATATTCACAGATTGAGAAGCGAGCTCTGGCTCTCATGATGGCCGCCGGGAAGCTAAGGCCATATTTTCGAGCTCATCCAATTGAGGTATTTACAACTTTTCCTCTTAGTAAAGTTCTTAACAAACCTGATTTGTCCGGAAGGATGGTATCTTGGTCGGTTGAGCTAAGTGAGTTCCAAGTGAGTTTTAAGCCCGAACTGCAATCAAGGCTCGGGCATTAGCCGACTTTGTAGTAGAAACTACTTGCACCGGTGGAACCCACCATTGAGGATCCCATTATACCAACCACTTGGGAGGTATATGTGGATGGTACGAGTAATAAAGATGGAGCAGTCTTTGGAATTCTATTAAAAAGTCCAGCGGGATTTATTATTCGATATGCTTTGAGATTCGCATTTGATGCAAGTAATAACGAAGCGGAATATGAGGCCACGATAGCGGGACTTCGGTTGTCAAAGGCATTAGCTATTGCAGATGTTACTATTTATAGTGACTCTCGGCTTATAGTCTACCAAGTCCGGGGGGAGTATGGCATTAAAGAACCACGCTTGCAAAAATATCGGGAGATAGTGCGGGCATTTCAGAACCAATTTCGGAATTTGAAGATATCTCGGATTTCGAGGAATGAAAATTCGGTGGCGAGATGAGCTATCCCGACTAGCCAATGCCAAGGAAAAGAATCTAGACCCTTCGGTCTACATTGAAGAGGTAACTTTTCCAAGTTATCATGAGAAAGAAATTTCTTATATTGAAGCGAACGTTCTTTGGATGGATCCAATAATCGAGTATTTAAGAGATGACAAGTTACTAGAGGATCCGGTAGAGGCAAGGTTGATCAAGATTCGATCAGCTAGATTTGACATTCGAGAATGGGAGACTATACAAAAGATCTTATGCTGGACCCCTTATGAGATGTATAGGCCCCGAAGGAGCAAAATCAGCTTTGGCTGAGGTTCATGAAGGAATTTGTGGCGCTCACATGGGTGGCGAGCCCTGGCCCACAAAATTCTAAGACTTGGGTTATATTGGCCTAAGATCCAAGAGGCTGCTATGGACTACGTTCGTCGATGTAGTAATGCTGTCAAATTCATGCTACGATGTCGAAGCTCCCGGCGGAAATTATGACTTCAATTCTAAATCCCATTCCCTTTGCAATGTGGGGAATTGATATCATGGGCAAATTCACCAAGGCATCGGAGCGGACGGGAATATCCCGATAGTAGCAATTGATTACTTCACAAAATGGGTAGAAGCCGATTACAGGCGACAATTCTTGAGAAAAAAGTGGAGAAATTTGTGCTTGAATCAATCATATATCGCTTTGGGATTCCAAAGATAATTGTCATCGACCATGGTACTCGGTTCGATTGTCCACAATTTGAGCAATTACTGTGGAACATATATGATCGAGCATCGTATGTCCTCGGTGGCATACCCCCAAAGCAATGGCCAGGTAGAGGTTACTAACCGAACGCTCTTTGGAAGGAATAAAGAGAAGACTCGAAGGCGACAAAGCTTCTTGGGTCGAAGAACTACATAATGTATTGTGGGCTTATAGAACTACGGTTCGAACACCTACGGGAGAAACTCCATTCGGGTTGGCATATGGATCCGAAGCATTGGCACCTGTGGAGATAATGGCGGGGACGTTACGGGATCGTGAGTTCGAGGAAAAAGCAAATGAACAAGGACTGCTTGATAGTCTTGATTTGTTGGACGAAGTTCGGGCAAAGGCAATAGCACGAACTCAATATTATCAAAGAAGGATAGCGTCTCATTATAATACTCGAGTGAAGAATCGTCGGTACTTAGCCGGAGATTTGGTGTTGAGAAACACCGTAGCTTCCGACCCGCGTCACCAAAGAAAGTTGGACCCTTCTCGGGAAGGACCCTATATGGTTGTGAAACCGGTCGGTTCGAGGAGCTTACAGGTGAAGAACATAGATTCCCGAGAAAGAGTTGGATCGTTCGTGGAATGCTAGGCATCTCAAAAAGTTTTATCCTTGAGGATGATTTCGATTTTGTTCGTGATGTAATCATTTTCAACTCAATCAATGCAATTTTTGGCTTTCAACAAACTATCTTTTGATTGGGGGCATCATACACCACATTCAAGAACAAGATCCAACTATAAGGCATCGGATGAAAATTCGTGTGGGTCCTTCAACACTTCAACGCTTATGGAAAATTTTTCGAACTTTCTTAAGTCGGGGCATCGGATGAAAATCCGAGTGAGTTCCTTTTGCAAGGCGTCGGTTTGATACCCGAGTGAGTTCCTTCGAGACTTATTGAATTTTTGAATTATCCTTAAGTATAAGGCATCGGTTTAAAACCCGAGTGAGTTCCTTCTCGGACTTATTGTATTTCTCCGGAAACCTGCCGAGATCCGAAATCCTTAAGTATAAGGCATCGGTTTAAAACCCGAGTGAGTTCCTTCTCGGACTTATTGTATTTCTCCGGAAATCCTTAAGTAAAGGCATTGTTTCGAACAACTAAGACCTAATGCAACGGCGATTCAAGTGGCTAGCAAAGTTCAAGATAAAGTAATTTCTTATTTCTTGAGAAGATCCAAAGAGGCCGGTATCAAAACAATTACAAAAGCTGGATACAATCTTTGATCAAAGAAGAAAGTCATTACAGTGTTGTTAACAAGTTATACAAGATCGACGCGACTTTGCTAGAACAAACATATGAGTCAACCATTGGTGGGGAGTCAAGGAAAAGAAGAGAAGAAATGAGGATTACAAAAATATTTCGATATTCAGAAAATCCTCCGCAATTTCATAGTCTTTGTCCGGCTTGTCCGGGAGAAAAATGGTCCTCGACCAAACTCGCATTCGGTACAAGCTCGTCATAATTGACTTCTTCCGGCGGAGAATAAACGGAGAATCTTCCGGATATTGCATAATATCCGGATCGGAAGGTGGATGATCAAACTTATCCTTGGTCCGGTCGGGAGGAGGAATACCCGGGTCGGTAAATACTTCGGGATGGCAAACAACACTTTGTAGGGAGTCGTATCAAAATGAGGATCTTTCCTTAATATTGATTCCCATACTTCGTTCTCACCATCCCGATGCGCTTTGCAAGTTATAAGCATTCAGCATATCAACAAAAGGCTTCTTGTGTAAATATTTGAAGACGCGAGGCTCTGCGAACATCGGTTGGAAGGGATTCGGGCAAAGGAACGACAGCTTGCCTTTCGGGTAATGTTTCGGATCCTTTAGCTCTCGACTTTCCAACTGTCCGCTCCGATCGCCGGATCTTCTCCCTGGCATCATACAAGTCCGACCGAAGACGACCAATCATCGAATTCTTTTCTCTTGCCACCTCCCAAGCTAGATTCCGAAGGCGAGCAATCTCAACATCTTTAGCTTCAGAGATTTCCCGAAGCCTAGAAACTTCATTGCTCAACCTACTAAGTCTAGTAACTTGCTTCCACTTGGTTGTGGAAGTTACCGACAAGACTCCTGCAAACAACTTCCGAGTTAGCAAGGAGCACAAAAGTAATTTTTCAAAATCAGAGGATAATGAAGAAAGACTTACGTCACCAATGACTTCGTAAAGACTTCATCTGGAAGTTTGAAAAGACCTGCGCTCTCAGAAGTCATTCGAGCAGCAGTACACCATTCCAACGCTTTGTCAAACTCGTTTGACACTAATTCGAGCGAAGGATGAGAAGGATGAACTACACCAAGCAAAGGCTGAGCTTCATCACTTGTCACCCGACGGCGCTTCTCAGTGGCAAAATCCTCCAACTCGGAAGGAGAGGAGGAGGATGCCAAACAAGCACTGGAGTTAGAAATAGGAGCAGCACCTGCTGGGACCACACCTTCATCAGACGCCAACATAGTTGCCTCGGATGCCCGAAGAGTCTTCTTCGGGGGTGCACCAACAGGCTCACCAACAGGCTCACCGGCGGGAGTGCCGGTAGCACCATCGACAACGGAGTGATCAAGATCTTCTGGGAAAGACGAGCGATCACTTCGGGCAAAGGAGGCGTAGGGACGGCATCAATAGAAGCTGCGGGAATCGACTTGAAGATTCACCGCCAGCGATCGCCTTACGCTTGGAGGATTCACTAGCTGAAACCACCACATGGCCCCAACCACCACCGACGCAACCCTTTTCTTGCAAGATTTTACTCGATAAAGTTCGGGTTGATCTTGGGAGCCACTATGCAAAACAACAAAAAAACCAGCCGTATCGATACGAAAATAAACGACAACAACAATGGGGAAACCCTAGTTTTCTAAAGCTTCGACGGACCAACAAACTAAACCCCAAGTATAACTACTTGTGCGGTTTACTTCGGGGGGAAGAGGGGAAAGAGATGAGAAATCAAAAAACTCACTTGTTCGAGAAATGGATAGAGCTGTCGTTGGAGTACGAGGAATACGGAAGCGGGCCGAAGGACGAAAGGTTGCTTTGGCACTTTAGCAAATCTATCTTGCGAAAGTCGGGATAGATGGAGAGTACCCACGAAGGCTTTAAATAGCCTAAGGTATAAGACGATGGTTGAAGGCTAAGGACAACCGACGACCCGGATCGAAACGACGCTTCGAAATCCGCAAAAAGCAAGATCAAAGGTCGAAGGGATGCCACATGGAAACATGTGGAAGCGAGCACCGATGCGAGAGAAACCTCCAATCGTCGCACTTGCCATTAAAATAATGGATGTATTTCCGATTCATTGGAAACAGTGAATGGTACACAAAAAGCGGGAAAACGTTTGAACTTCGCGAAGGGAAACGTGCGGACTTTGCAATAAATGAAGTAGTGGGGAAGATTAACGCATATTCCCGAAACGCATCTTCACAATATTTCTATAAGATCATTATTCGGCGAGGAATGAAAAGTTAAGTGATAAGTTTTATCATTAATACTTTGATATTCAAGGCAATACTTGGCAGGAGACGGGGAAATTTTGAGGCTAACATGAATAAAGAAATGTCTATTCATTAAATTGAGGGTACATCTTTACAAAAGAACAACTCCCTAAGCCTTTTCTTCATTGTTGCTCGAGGGACCACAGGTCGGGAGGACTTTTCTCGGGACCATGAGAAGAGCCTTCCTCAAGAGTGGCATCGGCTGAATCCTCTCCCCCCCCCCCCCCCCCCCCCCCCCCCCCCCCCCCCCCCCCCCCCCACCCACCCCCCCCCCCCCCCCCCCCCCCCCCCCCACCCCCCCCCCCCCCCCCCCCCCCCCCCCCCCCCCCCCCCCCCCCCCCCCCCCCCCCCCCCCCCCCCCCCCCCCCCCCCGGGGGGGGGCCCCCCCCCCCCCCCCCCCCCCCCCTCCGTTTTTTTTTTGGGGGGGCCCCCAATTTCCCCCCCCCCCCCCCCGTTCCCCCCGGGGGGGGCGCCCGCCCCCCCCCCCCCCTCGTTTCTCCCCCTTACCCGAAGCATCGGCTACGGGCCGATATTCCCGATACCCCTGTAAGAGGGGTCGGGAGAGGGAAGAGAAGCCTCTTGATCTGCAGTCAAGACCCCGGGCGATCGTTGCTCGGCTGTCACAACGGCCCTAGCGGCCTTCACCCGCAGGCTTTCGGGGTTCGTTCCGGGAGGCACAACAAAGAAGAAGGACAAGAATCGAATTCAAGACATATCACTTCGATCAAATCAAAGGATGATGGTTAGAAGCTTACAATGAGCCAAGCCCCAGAACTGAAGGATGGAGTTATACTCCATTTCATATCCATGTATCTCTTGATACCACGGAATGGATTTGATCTTCCTGATGGCCGCCTCGTCTTCTTTGGATAAGGGAAGGCCCCGGTTACTTTCGGACGAAGAAGTAAACCTCCTCCGGGTGGTCGGGAAGTTAAGATCTAATGGAGGCGCTCGACAGAAAAAGTATCGTTCGCGCCATCTTTTGTGATTAGAAGGGCAAATTCCTTTGACAAGGATGCTGCCCCTCCAATCAAGTTCAGCCTTATTGCGTTTGGAAAGAAAGACCCATCCGGGAGGATGGGAGATAGAAAGAACATGAAAATGTACAAAAAGAGAAAGAGATGGCGTAATGCCAAGCTCAAAACACAAACCCAAGAAGCCGACGATGAGACGCCAGCTATTGGGGAGGAGCATTCCGGGACAAATGTTCCAGTGATTCAAAACTGCGGAGAATAAAGGATTAAAAAGGGAAAGCGAACCCCGCTTTCCAGTGCATCTATGTATAGAGAAAATTCACCCGAAAGGGATGAATCAACCCTCTCATCAGGGTGGGGAGCCCTAACCTGATATGAGGAAGGAAAGTCAAAATCTTGGACAGCTGAAAGAAGGGTTTCTCCATTATAAATGGAAGGAACAGAGCCAGGCCCACCATTGGACCCGGAGGTTTGAGGCTGCCTAGAAGACTCGACAATCTTGGAAGATCCAGACTCGAGAAGGACAGGAGAAGTTTCGATTTTTCTTTCAAAACCATTTTGAGAAACTTCAGCGAACTCCTGCCGCGGAGGACGGTTAGGGTTTTGTTATCACTATCCGACTGTTCGGGAGCAGGGAGAAGCAAAAGCATCATCGCTATCACCAACATGGGGTACTAAAGAAGCCCTATCGTCCGCCATTACTCGTTACAGAAACTACAAAAAGAAAAGACCAGTAAACTTACTGATTCAGTGAGACGGAAGCTTGAGAGCAGGAAGGCGCAAAGTAGACAACAAAGGTTCAAATTCCAGACAGGAAGAATGAAACCTACGAAGACAATGAACCGCTTTTAAAACTCCCGCACGAGTGTTCGGGAATCTGAACGATCGAGATTGATTCAAAATCAACGATCAAGATTCAAAGACGTTTTGAAAGTTTGAACTCACGAATCCGAAATAGGCGTTCGGAAACCGTCGCTTGGATGACGTGAGCCACGACAGATCAACTGCAACGAAGATACGTGGTCTTACACTCACAACGCTCGAGGAAAAGTGACCACCGCATTAAATGTGATATTACATTTAATGTAGCATGCAGAGATCATCACCTGACGACGAACCCAGTTAAAAACCAAGCCCTCGGGATCGACCGAACGCTTGGTCTGGGGGCTCGTGATATGGAGAGTTTATGATCTGACCGGGTTCATACCTGGTCCGACCCTCGACCCCGGTCGAGACGGAGAAAAACCGAATCGCTCCCGAGCGAACCGGAGCCGAAGATGGCTTGTCAAGAAGAAGAAAGATTATTCTGCTGCAAGCGTGCCCTAATCTTACTTATGGATTAGGGTAATCACCCCGATGACAAAGAGACTCAAACTGACGGATGCGGATAATCATCATCAAAGGGATAACTGTCGCATAACCTAACGGTTATCTCAAAAGTCCTCTACTAGCCCAAACTAGTAGAAGTCTATCGCTCAACGGATCTTATTGATAAGATCCAACGACTACCCGAAGAAGGCTCGAGTGCATCCAACGAAGGAGATTCGAAGGTACACTCTATATAAACCTCACTACCATACAAGGTGAGGGACGGATCAATCGATCAAAAAGAATACTATCTGAGACTCAGGTTCAGATACATACTGATAGATCCAAACTATCAGTGTCCTGCTATCTAGATCACCTTTCCCGTTTCTTCATTCATTAGCTCCGTGCTTCTAGCGAGCCGTTTGTGATTAAGTTCATCAACTGACTTAGCCTTCGGAGGTGGACTCCCGACCCCAGCGGTTGGGCCACATCTGACGCTTTCGTTTTGCAGGACATCACGTGGAGATCCAAGGGCTGAGCAGATTTTGGACGCATCAACGGGTATGCCATTGGGGAACCTATGGAACCGATTCCTGATATTTGCAGAAGGCTAGTAGAGTGATGGGTCCCCATGGGAGCAGTGGATATCTCATTATTTGGGACAAATGGTTTTCAAGCAATTTTTGCAACAGAAGACAATAGAAATGCAGTCCTCTCGTTGGCTCCTTGGTGGGTAGATCGATTTATGCTCCACTTGTCTTTAACTCCTATGTAGGACTGTCGAAGGGGAAACAACATCATTCCTTTTGCGATCTAGGTAATGGGAGGTATTCATGCTGACTGCCACGAGTATGGAATGATACTAGATGCTACAGCTGATATTGGGAAAGTCCTGGACATTCAACTCAATACTTCCTCATTAGGACTACTTGCCGACTCAGCACGCATTAAGGTCATGCTTAATATCAACTCTCTAATGAAGCATCATGCTGTTTTGCGTAATGGTGACGAAGGGGTTCTAGTGGACTTGCTGTATGAATTTTAAATGGTATGTGAGAACGGCCTTATCACTCATACATCTCAATACTGTAATGAAATCAAGATTTCTTAAAATTTCAATGGGAAGACTGTTAATAAAAATCTTGTCACTAACCCCATTAAGTCGGGTGGGGGAGGACCTTGTCCACTAGAATTTGGAGTTGTTTGCTTCATTGAACATGAGCAACCACCTAAAGTTGGAAGGCAATGGATTGGTAGGTAAAGAAGCTAAGCATAGTTATAGGGCACTATGTGAAGCTAGTTATCATGGAGGACGTCACAACAAGGGAAATAGTAGTAAACAAGGCAACTGGATACAAACAAAACAATCGATGAAGCACTTGCCTAAAGATGGGAAGGGAATTATTATACAAGAGAATGTGGGTGAAGTACCAACAACAAAGGGTTGTGATGCGAAGGTGGAGGAACCGGAAATAGGGGCAGGGATAAACCCGACAAGTGTCAATGTGAGTAAAAAAGGGAAACAAAAATTGTGTTGTGAAGAGTAGGATGGTTTTGACTTACTTTTTGAAACACTGCCAGCAATCGAAGAAGTGCTATCCCACTTTTTCAATGAATCCAACGAACCCAATGAGGCTAGTAAAACTACAATCTGTGAAGCTTCTGTTAATGCAACGGTGGGAGTGGATGCCCCAACGGGTCTCAATGAGTTGTTGAATGACAATCCTGTGTCACCAAGAATGACTGATGAAGGAAATATTTTGCAGAAAATTAGGCAAATTGTGGAACACATTGAGAAATTAGAAAGGATCACGATCCAAAATCTTAACACTCAATCGGTCTCTTTGACAACCAAATGTGACTACTTAGTTACAATGAGAGGAATGACAAGAATAGAGAACACTAATGTGAAGAGGATGGTGGATGCCCAAACCCAAACTAAAGGCAGTGGGATGATGGAGGGGAAAAACAAAAAGGAACCAGCACTAGTTTGTCTTAACATCCGCAAACGGTGAAGAACTCTCCCAGAATCGTCTCAAGCAGCCCTCCTTGACCACTACAATCTTTTTCTTGACTCTCTTCTTCAAGAATCTTCAGATCCTGTCTCACTATTTTGGGCAACATGGGGCTCAATGGATGCGCACTTCATCCTCAACTCCAACGTATTGCTGCAACCGTTTAATGTTCCTCCTCAATAGGTCTTTCAGAACACAACAGTGGAACCAACAACTGGTGTCCCCCAGGTCTTCCCCTATCATAGATATTCAAGATTCTTTGACTGATGTATTGTCGTATTCATCTCTATTCTTGCTATTTTGATTATTGGGTTAAAAAGCTACCTGCCAAAACTAGACATAACAGTAGAAATAGATTCTCTACTTAGATGTGTTGTTTTCGGCTATTGTGGTTGGGATCGAGTTCCTTATGCATTTAGTGCATCTGTTTGAATATGCATTTTCACATTCTTGAATGAAGTTGGTCAAACACTTTATTCTTCTTTGGTCTTGCTTCATCCATTGTCATTTTCTTTTCTTACTTCTGTGTATGTCCTCCCTCTCCTACCCCCTTTACTTGAGATCTGTTTGTTTACATTGGTGGTGTGCTACTCTCAACCATAGAAGATATTTTTATGTGATTTTTAGAGTATTTATTTCAGTTTTTGGTGCCATGAAGATTTTAGCATGGAATGTCAGAGGGTTAAATGGTAAATCCACCCAACAGTGTTTGGCCAAACTCCCGAAAACCCAAAAGCCTGATTTATTATTTCTATGTGAAACCAAATATCTGAACCATTTTTACTGACCCGGTGAAAGAATTATTTTCATGGTTATCAATCCATCGGTTATGTGGACAGTTCAGGGACAAATGGGGGAATCATGGATGTAAAACTGATCAACATTGAAGAATCTTTTATCTGCTTTGGTGGGACCCACCTATGGTGCCTATCACCCTAACTCTTATTTTCTTATATATGCCCCACCCTCTTATTCGGAGCGAAAACCCTTATGGGAATAACTTCAATCCTCGACCCATTCTGTCTCTGAACCCTTCTTGATTATGGGAGACTTCAATGAGATTCTACATGCTAATGACAAATTTGGTTCGTAGTTTAAGCCCTCACCTACCTTGCCTTACTTACAAGCCCTCCTAAAGGATTCTAACCTTCTCGAGCTTTCAACGCTCGGAACCTACTTCACCTGGTCCAACAAACAAAAACCTCCATGCCTTGTTAAAGAGAAACTGGATAGAATCTTTGCTTCTCCATCCTGGATTAGTATATTTCCTAACGTTGTGGTATCTAAACTCTCCGCGGTTGGATCAGATCACAATCCCATTTCAATCAAGACTGCCCCACCTCCTCATGAAGGTAAGAAACTCTTTCATTTTCAAAATGAGATCCTATCTCAATGGACTTCACAGCTAGCGGTGTGTCTTCTATGTAACCAAGAAAATGAAATAGCCTAGCATGTGTTCATCTCTTGCAGGTGGACAAAGAGGATTCATGCAGCAGGGCCTCTCAGACTATGGACATAGCATTGGACATATCCATCCATACTTCATCTTTGCCAAGCACTGCACTCAACTAACCAAATGGATAAACAAATGAAAAAGTGGTTTTTCTCTATGTTTGCCTTCATGTGTTATTTTATATGGCAAGAAAGAAATTTAACCTTGTTTAAGAAAACCCAACCAAACGCATTAAATGTTTTAAAAGGAATATCAAAGTGGGTTCAGGATTTCAACTTCTCAATATTAAACAATGAACCCCATAACCCTGCCTCCAAGTCCACCACCCCATGCAAAATTTAACATGATTAAGCCTATTATATGTATGCATAATACTCACAAACCAATTTTACTTTGTGCAAGAGGAATACATAATGAACGGCTGGGGAGCGCAGGATGGAGCATGGGGATACATAGTAATGATCATCTTTAGTATTGCAATAATGGGAAAATGGACAATGCAAGTGAAATAGAGGCAATATTGGTGGCAATCCGAAAGGGAGTGGAAAAGGCTACATTAATGCATATATGGTGCAACATTCATGAGCTGTTAAACTTTTTGCCTGTACCCACTAAACCTTGGCCTCTTAGTAATATTAATAGTCTAGTTGTAGTGAGTGCTATAACAAAAACTGTTAATCTTTCTAACTTTGAATACCCCAAGCTCCAGGAAGTATATGTTAGTCTAGCTAAGTATGTAGCAAACAGTCACAACCTCTAGTTTGTAACTACTTTTAATTAAGTATTTCAGTTCTTATAAAAATAATAAGAAGAAGAAAGAATAGGAAGAAAATCGAGCGAGAGAAAGAGTTACAGATCAGAAAAATGAAAGGAATATCAGCAAGCTTGTATAAGGGACTAAGAGATAGCTGGAAAAAAAGAGACTACTAGCGTCTTGATGGGTCCAATTGGTTTAGCCACCGCAAGAATCTAGTGGAGCTATTTAATTTCTTCATAGGAATATGCTACCGGACCGGAATAACAGCGGTGGAGGAAGCGATTTTGGCGGATTAAGGTGACACCTAAGCTGTGATTCTTCACGGGTACCTAACCCTAGTCTCTCATGGCTTGCTCTTTTGTCTTTTTCTTATAATCTCTCTTACATTGTTCGTGCTTAATGCTATGGGCTGTTGGGATTTCAGTACAATTTTGAAGACAGATATGATCTGGTTCGATTCATAAAGACTTCATCTTCAAATTGGCCCTTACATTTGTGGAGGATGGAATTTTGGATACCCACCATTCCACCCTAGATCTCCTAGTTTTCTCTACTTCTTCTACAGAGTGACTAACTTGATGTGAATACATGTTCTTCATGTTGTTACCTTTCTTTTGAGAAGTAATGCTTTAGAAGAAATGGGATTTTATTTTATATTTTCACTTGTGGTTCTATGTAGTGGGTTCCCTGTCTGGTTGAAGTATGTTCCAGGTATTAGCTTCCGAACGGACAGTGAACCCTTTAAGGTCTCTTCTTCTACTTCATGCCCCTTTTCCTTCTAAGATCATAATTGGTGAATGTATCTCCAACTACAACAAACACATTGGAGGGAATCTGATTTTATGTTCTTCTAGGGTTTGCCGGAGTCAGAGGCGGAGGAGAAAGAGTAAATGAAAAGAAGTGAAAAATTAAAGAATTAAGGAGGGTAATATGGTCCTTATACATATAATGGTCATTTTACAACCCTAACTTAATGGTCAAAATGCTTGATCATTTAGGGGGTAACTTGAAATTTTTCACTCTATGCAAAGGGGGCACCGTGGAACATATCGCCGGGCAACACGAGTTTGGGCCCCACTTAAGGGGGCGCCATGCAAGAAACTCTTTTCTTTTTTATTGTGGTCATTTCAATTCTTATACACAAAGTTTGATGATGGTTGTTTTAATAAATAAAAGATCATACTTAAGTGATTATAAAAGAAGAAATACACACCATCAAGGAACCAAAAAAAAAATTTCAAACCCGCAACATGTCAACATCAATTGCCTCCTAATACACGCGTTCACTAGTTCCTTTAACTTTGAATAAAGTAAATAATATCACAATTTGAAGCACCTTAGAAGAGAGGGCAAGAAGACTCAACCAAGGGAGTTGCAAGGCATCCCTATTTAACTCCCATTTAATGTGCTCGAGCCACTTGATTCCCAAATAGGGACCCAAGTCTAGTTTTTTGCCACTGACTCTGCAAGAAAGTCTACAATTGGTTTAACCTCATAAAAGCAGTGAATAATCCTCCCCTCTATACCTTCGAAAACAACCCATACCATTGTTGAAGGACGAACAAAGGGGTTTTGAAGAGATTATATAGCCATCACCATAGCCACCGACTTACTCTCCATTACTTCTCAATGCCAAGTGCATAAACTGTTGTCACACCCTTCATTAGACCAATAAACTCCACTTCTAGACTAGCCTTGGCTCCCAAGTACCAGCAGAATGAAGTCAGCAACTTGGGTCTTGAATCTCAAAGCAAACCTCCCACACCAGCTTGGCCTGGATTCCCTAAAATAGACCCATCTATGTTGAGCTTACTCCAGCCCTCTGAAAGTCATTTCTACATTACTTCTTCAAGTGACTTGTAAGGCAGCACCTTAAAGCGAATTGAAGGAGCCCTTCGCAACATCTAAATCATACTTCCCCAACAAGCCTTCCACTTTATAAATCTCAACTTGCTGGTCCAAAAAGATTGCCCTGAAGACCCATTCGATCCCTCTTCCCACATTTTCACACCTTCCAATATTGCATTCTAGCGAAGTAAATTGAACGATCAATATGAGGCCCTTTATCCACACACTTACTAGGTTTGATACCCTTGCCTTTCATCTCTACTAAGCCCAAACTTCAGCCACTCATGCTTTCTTTTCCATCAAATTAAACTCAACAAACTCACACTGAAACAGATGATAAACACTCTCCACGGCCTTTTCACACAAGACACATTTGGAAATGAGGGACTGTTGAAACTTGTTGAGGAATCTGCACAAACACTTGAACAGTTGTTGTAATCACAATACTTCTTCAGAGCTGAAATGTACCAGAGGTACTTTCTTTAAGGTATTTAGACACCCCAAATTGTGCAATACGGGTTCTAATTGTGTCTTCACCCCAAGATCAGTCAACCCAAACCTTTAAGGTTGCACCCCAGAAAGGTTACTTAAGGTGTAATCAGGTTATGTTCACTGCTTAACAGAATAACAACAGGAATAGAGAGAAAGAAAGAGGAGGAGGAAATTCAGTATCCAAAATGAACTCGAAAATAGGTTTATATAGAGCCCCAAAGGCTGTGGGGGAAAGGGTAAGGTCACCTCTCTTTGTGAGGGTACCTATTCAGCACAACTCCCTTTAAGAAGGTACCTATCCAGCTGACCTCCCTAAAGGAAATTGCCTCTCTAATGGCATCTCCACGTTTTCACCCAACAGTTGGCTTTCCGGAATAGGGCCCATGACAAAATAGGCCTTCCGGATCATGGCCTATGACCCACGACAAGTTCCAAGTCATATAAAATTATTAATATTAATTAATACATATCTATGTAATCATGGCTGGGTCACAATAGGGTTTAGACTTGATATGCACAAGGTTCGATCACTAACCCAAAGTAATATTACATAGGCCCTTACCATATATAAACAATATAATCAGCTCCTCTCTACCCGATTAGAACTAAATAAAAACCATAGGATAAAAGACAGGATTAAAACATATATTTATGTAAAAATATAAAATAATATTAATTAAGTTTTAAACATATTTACAACAGGGACACCCCACAACATTGCACTAGAGAGTCAATTGGAAGCTTACTCAACATTAACTTCCACACAAATAGGCTCAGTCGAGGAAATAATTTCACACCCCACACTACCATGAACTAGGGCTACAATTGGGCCAGGCTTTTACAATCCCAAGCCCAGCCCTATATGTTCTAATCTGAGCCCATTCCCGCCCTAACCCTAGTTTAGGGCCAAGGATTATTGTCTTTGGCCCTAAGACCTACAAGGCCAAGCCAAGCCCATTCTCGCCCTAATTGGTCCTAATTGGGCTCGGTCGGGATGGGTTGCCCCTAATTGCCCCTGATTAGCCCTGATTGGCCCTAATTGGCCCTGGCCCTGACCCTAATTGGCCCTGATTGACCTTGACCCAGATTGGCCCTGTCCCTGGCCCTAATTGGCCTTGACCCTGATTAGCCTTGTCCCTTGCCCTGATTGACCCTATCTTGGCCGTAGCCTTAATTAGTCTTATCCTTGGACCTAAAATATCAAGTGTAAATTCATAAAATAAAATAAAATAAAAGTATCATAAGTAAACTAAAAATAAAATTCATAGAAATATAAGATGATTCAAGTTCATACAAAATGATAAAATAGTCAATAAATTGATAGTGTTGCTTTAAACATAAATAAATTCATACTCCATTATTCTATATTGAGCTCTGAAAATCTCTCATTGCTTTGATGATGGAAATTGAAAACCTCTCCCATTACTTTGGTGATGGAAATTGAAAACCCCTCCCATTGATATCCTTATTCAACAACAACAAAAAAATAATAATAATAATAATAAAATAAAATCATATTCAAAACTTTTTTAACAAGTAAATCAACGATAATTTAGTATTGATATTTTTTTCGTAGTTAAAGAAAATTATATTTTAGTTACAAACATAGCTATATGTCCTTAATAAGTTTTTTCTTTTCCCTAAAATATCACATCAGAGGCAAAAAAAAAAAAAAAAAGATGTCAATATTCATGATGAGAAGTTGGAGTGTAGATTTGTTAGATATTAATTCTTCTGTACTAGCTTTTATTATTTATAATATATTATCTCGCCTTAGTCCAAAAAAATATCAATGACTTAGTTCAAAGAATAAAAATTATCTTAAAAATAATATAAAAAGTAAAACTCATAGTCTAATATGATCACAATGACTGAAGGTCAAAGTCGAGACTTATAGTTATTTCAATGTTAATATGAAGATTAGGGTAAAAATCTAATACATGATCAAGGTCAAATTAATATTAAGACTAGAGCCAAAATTAGGATAAGGATCAGGCCAAAATCAGATGGATGTACATTGGTAATGAAGATATAATTTATTTTTATTAATTTTTTACAAAACATGATCATGTTTTTAAAATTTGACACGTGTCAAATATTCACCCATGTAAATTATAATCAATCCTCTCCTTATGGGTGGAGGATCCAGACTCAAATCAATGCCAAAATCATGGGCCTAGATTAAGGCCAAGATTATGGCCAATATCAAGGCCAGAATTAGGGTCAGAATCAGGGCTAGAATCAGGGCCAGAATCGGGGCTGAGATCAGGGCCAAGATCAAGGTCGAGATCAAGGCCAAAATCAGGGCCAAAATCAGGGCCAGAATCAGGGCCAGAATCAGGGCTAAGATCAGGGCCAAAATCAGGGACGGACCGTGATGGGCTGGCTGGGCCAGAGAGTAATCCCAGGCCTGCCCTTGGCCCTAGTTCAAAGCCAGAATATTTTTGCCCTAACCCGCCCTTAGGGCCAAAATCTTTAGCCCAAGCCCTATTCGGGCTCAGGGAGGGTTTAAGGCGGGTTAGGGCTGCCAGAGTCAAACTTGCACTACCATGAACCAATCTACCTCCACAAAATTCCTTCTCAAGCAATCCTAAGCTGATATTTCATAGAGAAATTTCCACTCGTTGGCAAAGGTAGCTTTTTTGTGCTGGGGTCTATGGCTCGCCAAGAACAAAATGATATTCAAGGACAAGTGTCCTATGCCATTAGAGGTGATAGAGAGGAGCTTTCAAGTGTTTTGCTGAATTAGATTGAAGATTGAGAAAGCTTCCTCGAGCAGGTAAAATTCCATGTTCCTAGTGGGCGTTTATTGGATGAAAGCTAGGAAGCAATCAAAAGGCTATTCATTAGTTTATGGATGGCTGGCGTCAGTCTCTCGGTCGACGGGATCAACTAAATAATCAACGAGAAAAGCGGACGTAAGCGGCCTCTATTGCGTAAGGGGGCAACGATACTTGATCGGATTGGAACGAATGTTGTCAAGATCATGTTGTTCATTGGGAATTGAAGAGGGGAGAACAAGCAAACATCGAACGATTAATTTCTATTTCTCGTTATCGTGGAATTCGTCATCAAGATGTGGTTTGTTAGTTGGCTAATCCCTCGCTTCTCCAATGGGCTATTAGATGGGAAGATACTAGCCTTAGGGGATCCCTTGGAGTCCAGTAGTAGGCCTTTGATGGTAGGGTTCTAATCCTAACCTCAAGAACCCAATCTCTCTGAAAGGCCAAAGGTTTCTTAAAGGAGGAGCAAGAAGGAGCTTTCAACTCCCATGGCCTACTAGAAGGCTCAAGCTTGCTCACGATGAAGTGCTTCTAGGACTGTGCAGAGGAAGAGAACAAGAGCAAGTTGGGATATGTGGTTTGTAATGCTCAGAGAACCATGCTTCATGCGACATCAATTATGGTAAGCTATGAGGAGGTTTTGTGCCAGGAAGCGATGGCCATCTACGAAGCACTACTATGTGCTAAAGACAATGGTTTTGGGAAGGTCTCAGTTTGGACTTGATGGACCTGGTGGCAATTTTGTAGGGGGGGATGGCCCAACCCAGTCCATTGAAATTGAGACGGTCTCAACATAAGGGTGTCAATTGGTACATTTCGGTACGGTACCAACTTGATTACTGAAAACCATAACTGTACCGTATCGAATTTACACGGTAAGGTACGATTTCGGTATTAAATCAGTGCGGGAAAATGGTTTAAATACGGTATCTAGTGCTGAACAGTTTTGGTACGAATGAACTTATGCCACTTTTGTTATTAGTTTATTAAGATCCTAATTAAATTGCGATCAACCAATCGATGGAGATATCAATAGAGATAAAACAAGTAAATCTAATTAATAGAGACAAAACAAATAAATCTAATTAATAGAACAAGTAAATCTAAGAAGAGGAGTGAAGGATGAAAAGAAAAACTGAAATAGAGAATTAGGGATAGGGTAAAGGTAAAGTGTTTTAGTTGTAAAATTACAATTTATATCCCTTAATTTGGTATGATACCAATTCGATACGGTTTCAGTACATACCCACGATATGAGTACCTAAAACTGGAACCGTACCGAAGAAATTCGGTTTTCGATACATATTATACCGAATTTTGAATGGTACGGTATAGTGCGATTTTAGACTGCGTGATTTGGTACGGTTAAACAATTTTGGTACGCAATTGACACCCTTAGGTCTCATATGATATTCTTGCCTCATCCTCTGATTTTGTTGGTGTAACAAAACTTTGTTGCCTATTCACTAGATAGGAAAGCCTTGTCTGCTGCTAGCTAGTAGGACATGTTGGTCAAATTCCACTACTTATTGGATTCTTTACATTTGCATTTGAAGACCCTTTAAGTTTTGTTGATTCTGCTCGATAAGTTTTGCTATACCAAAAAAAATGTTTATGTACCCTAGCTCGATTCTTTTTTTATCCTAATCCTAAACCCTAACAAGTTTAGAAACCTTGATCCTGTCTCTGACCCTACAAGTCTGAGCCTAGCACTAAGATGCTTGGTTGGCCCCAATCATGTTTTATTATCAAGGGCTGGGCCTTGGCCTTGACCCTTATCGTGACCCTGACTATGGAACAACATAATAACCCATAACGCATAGTCGACCGTACCAATAAACTCACTTAAACGTTCTTTCTTCAATTGGTCCATTGTTTCAATCAACATCAGTGCTCTTGTTGGTGCTGGTTTATGCATGGGTCATGTTGCGGGGATGGGTTTTTGGTATTCTAGCAATATTGTGTGGCGATTGCAGTTGTGTCTTGAAAACCAATACAAGTTTGGTTTATCACATGAATTTTGGATAAACTCATAAGTAGAAAATATTATAATTTTATAGGAGATTTTGATAATAATAATTTTAAGTTACAAAACATGGTAAACCACCTGGTTATAGTCAATTGATTTTTTGGGTGCACACACTTGACTAAGAAACACTAATCACTATTGGGTAATTACAGATCAGGGCTAGGATAAGGTAGAATTAGGTTTAGGACAAAATCCAAAGTCGAGGTGGGATCAAGGATAGATACAAGGTTAGGAAGAGCCAAGCCAAACACTAAAATCTGCCTAGCCCTATCTGAAGCCTAAATAAACACAAACTTGATGCCAATGGTTTCCGCATAAGCAAAGTTTAAGGGATAATTTTACTACACAGTCTTTACCTTAACAATTTTTGTTGGGAGGCTATTTTGATGCCTTGATCTCACACTAATTGTGATCTGCTAGCTACTACATTAAGACTCGCCCCTATTTTTTTTCGTAAATTGACTCACCCCTATTACAATTACAATATAAAATAGAATTGAATTCAGCTTCAGAATTTGTTAATATTTTGAGATGCTTTTTGAAAGGTATACCAATATAATCTTGAAAGAACCTTGCTACTCTGGATCTCTATGAGTTGTGTTGAGAGTAATATACAACCAGCATATGTTAGTATGGTCAGTTACACAATAGTTTGTATGTTATAAATATAATCACATTTCATATAATAAACATAAGATACATTCTGTCTACATGGTATCGAGTCTTCTCCTCTGCTCTCGCGAGCTCTAATAAGGGTTTATGGTCATGGCTACTGAGGCTTCTCAGCCACCACCGCCACCGTCCAGTATGGCTGTTCCGCCTAATCCACCATCATCTTTGGCACCATCTGCTTCTCTGATCTCTTTGAATGTTGCAGCTGCTCTTCCAATCAAGCTTACATCTACAAATTCTTCTTTTATGGAAGGCGCAATTTGTGCCACTTCTTCGTGGATACGATCTTATGGGATATATTGATGGTTCTTGTTCTCGACCTACAATTTCTGTAAGTTCTTCATCATCTAATGATCTTGTGCCTACAATTTCACCGTCGGTTGCTTGGGATCGTCAAGATTAGCTAATCCTAAGCTGGCTCGTCTCCTCTGTTTCTAAGCGTGTGTTGCCACATATAGTTTCTGCAAGAACCTCAGCTCAAGCTTGGGAGATTTTGATTAGAGTCTTTGCACCGAGTTCTCGTTCTTGAGTTCTTGACCTTAAGAATCGTCTCTTTCGGGTCCAGAGAGGTTCTGCTTCCATTCCGATTACATTCTTGAGATTCTTTCTATTTCTAATGAATTAGCAGCTGCAAACAATCCGATTTCTGATGAAGATCTGGTTCTGACTACCTTAAGGGGTCTCGGTGAGATGTTTTGTGATTTCTCAACTTCAGTCTTAGTTCGTATTGATCCGGTTTCGTTTATAGAACTGCAAGGCTTATTGTTAACTCAAGAAAGCCATATGTGTGTCTCTGCTTCTTCGATCTTGACGGCAAATATTGCCATGAGAGGTCCTCAAGATCACCGGCAGTTCTCTGGAAACTCACAGTTTAATCAAGAAAATCAATTGCGAGAGCGTCGGCAGTCTTCGAATTTTGGTTCTGGCAGACGATCGTGGAATCATCGCTGCTATGGTCGCAGTGTATCTACTTCTGGAAATCAAAATCGAATTTGTTCTTCTGGATCTGCCACTGATCATCAAAGTCTATGAGATGTTACTAATTCTTCTGGATCGAATTCTTTTCTCAATGAACCTCGCATTTTGTGTCAGTTGTGCAAGGCAAAAGGCCACTTGTGTCCACAGTGTCCTCAGCGCTTCAACCATGCGTATGTTGGTAAGTTGGTTTGTTGCTCTACAATATCTTCTCTCCAATCTTGTTCTACTACACAGTGGGTGCTTGATTCAGGCTCTAATAATCATATTATCTCAGATTTGGCTCATCTCAGTGTGCAAGAACCTTATACAAGTGCACAGAGTCTTGTTATAGGTAATGGATCTGCTATGCAAATTTCTCATGTTGGTTCTTTGACTATTCAAGCAAATTCCTCTGTGTTTCGTTTAGCAAATGTTCTTTGTGTTCCGAAGATTCGTTGTAATCTTCTTTATGTTTCTTGTTTTGTTGAGGACAATGATGTTTACTTCATGTTTCTTGCCAGTGAATTTCTGATCAAGGATTGGCAGACTCATCAGGTGCTGGTCAAGGGACAGCATTCTAATGGATTGTATTCTGTTGATCTTTTGCACACATCTTCTTCATCTGAAGGTTCGGTTACATTAGCTGCATCAGAGTTTCTCCCTAAAGTTGATTATGTTGCCTTGACTGTTTCAATTGTTGATTGGCACATGAGACTTGGTCATCCAACCTCTCAGAGAACTATGGATGTTATGCATTCTTTAGGTTTGAAGAATTTTAATTCTATTTCTCTATGTAATGCTTGTCTATGTTCTAAAAGTCATAGACTTCCCTTTGTTTCTTCCACCACACCCAGTAGAGGACCCTTGGATATAATTCATTCTGACTTGTGGGGGCCTGCTCCATTTGTATCCTATGATGGGTTTCGTTACTATGTGGTTTTTGTTGATCAATTCACCAAATATACCTGGGTGTATCCACTGAAATTGAAGTCTTACTTGTTTGATGTCTTCAAAAGATTCAAAAGTCTGGTTGAATCTTATTTTTCTTCTATTTGTGTGTTGCAAACTGATGGAGGTACAGAATTTAGCAAATTCAATCAGTTTTTGGCAGCTAATGGTATTACTCATAGAGTTTCATGTCCGTATACACCACCACAAAATGGAATAGCTGAAAGAAAACATTGTCACATTCTTGAATCAGCTCTTGCAATGATGTTTCAAGCACATTTACCACAAATTTTTTTGCTGCTGTGAAGACTGCGGTCTATTTGTTGAATAGGATTCCTCTTGCTGCCCTTGATGACAAATCACCTTTTGCAATTCTCTTTCAGATGTCACCAGATTATGATTTGCTAGGAGTTTTTGGTTGCCTTTGCTATCCTTGGTTGAGGCCATATGCTAGTTCTAAGCTTCATCCGAGATTTCAACCTTGTGTCTTTTTAGGCCATCCTGCGTCGTACAAAGGATACTTGTGCTATGAACCTCTCACCGGGAAATCTTACATCCCATGGCATGATATTTTTTCGGAATCTCAGTTTCCGTTTGAAGGTCTTGTTAATTCCTCTTCATTACCTTCTTCTGAACAATGGCTTCCTATGGATAATATATCTTGTCGTTTAGCTGAAAATTCAGTTGTAAAGCATTCTTGTAATGGCTCTGATGAGCCTACACCAACAATTAATGAAAGTACCCCATCCCCTCTTGGATCGCTAGCTCTTGTTGATGGGCCTGAATTGGGCTTTCCAATCGGGCCTCAACTAAGAGAGATACACTCAGGTTCATTGGTTATGCCTCAAACCAACTCTACTTCATGTGGAACTTCCTTTCATGATGGGCCTTCATCAAATATTTTACCTACACCAATTCTTGCAATGCCAAATAATAACACTTTGGATACATCATTACATTCAGCCACGGATTCTTTATTATTGGATAATGATTCAAGAGCTTCTCCATGTACTCTGCTCACTGCACCCTTACTTGACAATACTGGGGTTTCAGCCATTACCATCAATCATCCTATGGTTACACGGTCCAAAACTAGCTCCTTAAAATCACGACTTCCATTAAATCTCTTAGCTTCTTGTGAAGATCCAAGTGGGCCTACTACATATACCCAAGCTTGTCGTTTTGAACATTGGAGAAAAGCTATGCAAGAGGAAATTAATGCTTTAATTCAAAATGGCACATGGGTCTTAGTTCCCTCTAGTCAACATCAAAATGTGATTGGCTCTAAATGGATCTTTCGAATTAAAAGGAAACCTGATGGATCTATAGAGCGTTATAAAGCATGTTTGGTAGCCAAAGGGTTTCATCAACGCCCTAGTTTTGATTTTGGTGATACTTATAGTCCTGTTGTCAAACACACTACCATTCGTCTCATATTATCAATTGCTATTTCCAACAATTGGTCCATTAGACAATTGGATGTCTCTAATGCCTTCTTACATGGGGATCTTGAGGAAAATGTTTTTATGGAGCAACCATCTGGTTTTGTTGACCCTACTTTTCCTCATCATGTTTGTCATCTCTAGAAGTTTTTATATGGATTAAAACAGGCGCCCCGTGCTTGGTACACTAAGCTTACCACTTTTACCATCTGGTTTTGTTGACCCTACTTTCCTCATCATGTTTGTCATCTCTAGAAGTCTTTATATAGATTAAAACAGGCGCCCCGTGCTTGGTACACTAAGGGGTTGTATGGTAACCATTCTGTGCCAAAATTCCCACTTCAGCACAGAATCCATTTTTTATGCTTCTGTGCTGAAGTGGGCAAATTTGGCACAGAATCATGTATGGTAACCTACAGATGGGCACATTTCTTTGGCCCATCTTGGCACAGAATCTTGTATGGTATGTACAACTTCTGTGCCAAAATGGGTACAATTTTTTAATAAAATATTTAAAAAGATAAATATAAAAAACATTAAAAAAAACTAAACATGCATGTTCAATTCATACATAAGTGCTTATATAAAATCAAGTGAGATTATAATTGATGTTTTCAAGTGATTAATGGGAGTCTCGCTCTTGCTGCCAATTCATTTGCAATTTTCTTCTTTTTCTCTTCCATTTGTCTTGCTTCTGATTGGGTGTTATCAGGGGGAATATCAGGATCCGATATTACTTCTTCAGATATCCAATGCGGGTTTCCGAATTCTTCAAACTTTTTGTCCGCAATTTGCTCATCGCGGATGAAGTTATGAATAGCACAACAAGCAATGACAATTCTGGCTTAAGTACGTAATGTGAACCCGTGACGCATTTTACTCAAAATTGGAAAACTGCTCTTTAAGCATCCAAAAGACCTTTCTATAACATTCCTTCCTGAAGAGTGCCTGTGGTTGAAAAGTTCAATAGCAGTCCTAGGCCCTCGACCTCTCCCCCTGAAATCTCGCAAATGATACCGAGTACCCTTGAATGGTGTCATGAATCCAGATAAAGTCGGGTATCCGGAGTCAACCACATAATACTTACCTACGACAATTTAAGATAATAAAAGTTAGTCCCATAAGTTTAAATATAATGAAGGGATAAAAAAATTATCGATGAAGTAGTTGTATTAAATTTACTTGCAGGAGGATGAGGAAAATTTATCGCAGGGTCTGTAATCGCTTGTCTAAAAACTCTGCAATCATTTGAAGAACCTTCCCATCCAGAATAGACAAATATGAATTTCATGTCAAAGGAACACGCACACATGACATTTTGTGTGGTGATTCCTTTCCTTCCACGATATGGTACTTGTTTTCCAGCCGGTACCATTGCATGCACATGGGTGCCATCGATTGCACCAATACAATCCTAGTACAATGAACATTCTCAAACCCATTAATAGAAGTGGTGAGGAGCATAAAGTATGCATGTGGGAGATTGTATTCTAAGTACGTAAAAGCAACCTTGATAGTGTAAGATGTCGACCTTTAGGAGGGCACATATTATCATTTCTCTGAAAGTTGGATCCAACTTAACATGCAAGATTGCATTGCCTAATGTGTCGGGATCCAAATTCATTGACATCAGAACATCAAAGGTCCTAGCAATGCTGAAGTCATTACTAGGACCTGATGTTGCTGTAGTCTGAGCTAGGTACTTGTCCCGCTTTGCCAAACACATCTCTAAGAAGCTCTGAACTGCAGTAGAATTGCTTAATCCTGGCCCTGAGCTCTTTCTCTTCCTTCTCTTTGCATTTGGAGTCCTGTCATGTCTTTCATTTGGAGGGATCGGTCCACTGGGTGTTTGAAGCTGATGGGAAGATGACATCTGAGGATTGACATTAGAAAACATATTCATGTTATCTTCATCTGAGCTACCAACACCCACAATGTCATCATTATCCGTGCTCAAGTTCACTGAAGGCTGGTATGCAGTCTCGGGGGTCATCGCTTCCTCACCGGTAGCATAAGTACCTCCAAAAATCTTCCACAAGTCTTCCCACTAGGTAAGGCCATGCTTCTTAAACTTAGCCCAGCCTGGATTGTCCTATAATAAACATTGCAAGTCATTGTACATTAGCATACAGTTCATATTCAATTCACGAATTTTAATCAAATATTATAAACAGTGGCACCATAACGAAATTACCTTGATGTGCATTTCCCATAATGAATCGTCCTCAACAAAGGCCAGTTTTGGAGACAGGATTCCACCCAAATCTCGATGTTTCCATCAATTTCTTGAAACTAGCATATGTGCCCTTAACTTGTTGAATTTGTTTGTCAATGCCTTCATTTCATAATTGATGTTTGATCTACTTTGAAATTTCTCCAAAATATTTTTCCACCCTACCTTGTTGAATGTGGATGTTTTTCTATTCCCTGCCTTAACCTCCTCAATCATTATCTCTATAAAAATCTGTGTATTTTGTTGGCTCCAAGTGGCAGTTTGAGTGTTTGATGTTGCCATTTTTGAAACTACTAATTCATACAAATAATGATGATATGTTATACTACTTAACAACTAGTAAAGGCGTTGACAATGATTCTAACATTTAAAAAAAATACATAAGAATAGTCATAATATCAGTTAAAAGTCCATAACAACATCACAAACTACTATACTGCAAGTGAACCAAATAAGAAAAAAAATACACCACATAATACAACTACTCCTATCACTAAATGTTTAATTAACATTACATCCTTCTCTATGCTCTCCATGTGTTTCATTCCCCTCTTTTGGGACTTCAACAATTCCCTAACTAGTGGGTCATCTTGGCTTCTTTCAATCCCATGTGAAGGAGTGGCTGTCCGCACTTCTCCTATTGGTTCACACCACTGAAAAAAACTACATCCCCTAGGAAATGATGCACATACTTGATATAACCTATTAGGATGTCGAACTGATGTTGAAATTTTGACGCAGGCTAGGTGCCCACAATTGCAATTTGTATTGTTGAACTTCAAATAAGAACTTCTGACATCATTGACACTGGATGTTGACATCCTGATACAAAGTTTTTGTGTTTAAAAAATAGACCACAAAGTAAAGTATCCAACTAAACTAATCATAAGGACAGACCTATAGAACATGAGCCATGTGGTTGGATGAGAATGAGTATAAACTATACAACACAATTGAAAAATTCAAAGCACAGCAAATATATTTATATCTAATCTCATTTCATTACTATATAATCCTAAGTCCCCACCTAAGTAATTATCTACTGTAGTTTGGTTTTTTTGGGAGAATAAGATATAGAAATAAGTCCCTAGTTGGAGATTACATAAAAGAAAAACTTTAGAGGGGCTTTTCTCCAATCAAGTTTTGATTCAGCACTCAATTGAAGATCTTCTATGAAGAATGTCTCCATTTCATAGGGAAATATTGACGCCAACGTAATAGGGAAAATCTGACGGGGACTAAGGGGTGTACCCAGCCTTCTGCAAACATAACCAAATGAATTCCAATTCCAAAGGGATCTTTAGATACCAAGCTCAAAAAGGACACAAGCATTAAAGCTAACATCATCCATTTAAAGTTTATGCTCAGCAAAGCTACTACATCATTTGCAACCATAACATAAGAAATTTCAAAAGCATAAAAAAATAATTCAAAAGCATAAGAAATTGACATCAAATAACTAGGAAAATAGTTTAGATACTAACAATACCCATCAGATCATTTGTACTATCTCCATATGTTGTTATTAATAACAACCATCATTGTATAAACCTCCACTGTGTGTGCACTCTCCTAGCCCTCCCTCCCTCTTCCTCTTTTTTGTTTCCCTTCTTTTTCTTGTGCATTCTTCTCTTTCCTTGCATCTCTGTTTTCTTGTAAGCTTTACCTTTCTCCTGACCAAACCTCCACTAACACCCCAGTTGTAATATTGCAGGGACTAAACCTGGCCTAGCCCATGGTTGGGCTTAATTTTGATTGGTCTCAGATCATATGGATAGGGTTTGGACCAGATTTGTGTGGATCTGCATGAAGAACCTTAATAAGTATAATTATTGATGTTCTTCTGAAGAATGTATTGGAACTATTCTTGTAGATTAAACAATGATTCTGAGACTTGGAATATAGGCTATAGGTTGCCATTAGTGAGTTTTATCCCTTTTTTCTTTTTCTTTTTTTCCTTGGGTGATGCAGGCCTGGTATAGGGCTGCTATGGTGTGCTGTAATGAAGGGAGGGTTAGAAGAATTAGAAGAGGAGGAAGAAGTGAGAGAGTGCTCACACTCAGAGACTAGTCACACAAGCTCTCACAAATATAACTCAATTCATCTTATTCAATCTTCAAAATGTATCCTAATACAACCTGTTTATAGGAAATAAAATGTGACTCCTAATTGAAATCAAAACCCAAAACAAAATGGATCACTGAGCATATGCAATGCTTCTGATTTATCCAAGAACTAATCTCATAGAATGGACATATTTTAAAAGTATATATACCAACCACAGTTCTGATTAATGTTCTTTCAATACAGCACCTGCCCACTTCAAGAAAATATAATAATTGCTAACAATAACTTGATCTTGATATTAACTTTAAATTTCCATAGCCAAAAGCATATTAACTGCAGAAGAAAAACATATGCAACAAAGTAAACAAGGGAACAATTTTCAACTTTTAGATCCTATTGTCAAATGAATGCCTTTAAAGGATTACTACCTTGTACTACCATGCATTGAAGTATATAGGAATCTAGACCATTTAAAAAAAGAGGGAAGACAACAGTTGTATGATATAGACTTATTAATCAATTTGATGCAGTTAAGACAAGGTTCACTAGAAAACAGGGTTAACAGAGAAAAAACTCTCTTTTCTCTTGTGTAATCCCTAACAGATCAATAACAATCGCATGAATCCCGATATCTACTGTAATAATTTCATATCAAAGTCATACAAGGAAACTATTAACTAATCCAGTGAGTAGCAGAATGAAGACAGTAAGTGAGAGTACCTTTGGTGATTGATTCAGAAAGAAATAGAGAAAAATGATTTCCTCTTTCTCTTCTTCTTCACAAGCTGGAAAAAGAAAACGTTATCATGATGCACTTGATTAGCAGATGGTTCTAGAGAAAATGAGGATGAAGAAGAAGAAGTCACTCGTACAGAAGAGGAAAATTGGAAACCACGCAGAAGTTTTTTTTTTCTTAAAAGTTTGAAGCTATAGAGATTCTCAGAGGCAGAAGACACAGAAAAATCCCAAATCACTCTCACCTTCTCAGAGGAGAAACTTGTATTGCTGCTTCGGACTCTCCCCAAGAACTGGGTTGCAGACGGCTTCGGCTTGCAGAGACAGGGGACTCGAGTGACACAAGAGGGCTTCGGCTTGCAGAGACGAGAGAGTTGCAGATTCAAAAGAGTTGCAGAGACAGGGATCCACGATCGATTGCACAAACACTTCCAAACAGAGAGAGGCTGCAAAGATGCTTCCAAACGATGAGAGATTGAGAGAGTTGGGAGAGATGAGAGAGACGAGATAGATCGAGATGTAGAACTAGGGCAAGATGACCGTTGCAATGTCGAGTGTAGAGAGACGTTGAGAATGGCAGAGAAAATGTCGAGTGCAGAGAGACGTTGAGAATGGCAGAGAACACATTTTAGGGTTATCGATGAAATTACATCGATAACCCTAAGTACCATCAACGAGAGCCAGTGTGCCCCGCATTTTACACAGAATCACTTCTGTGCCAGAGAAGCTCCAATTGGAGCTTCTCTGACACAAGGAATAAGTGTGCCCATTGCCTGGTTCGGCACACATTTGCTGAACCAGCACATAAAATCCGAACCGGTTTACCAAACAAGATTCTGGTCACTTCTGTGCCAAAACGGGCAAATGGCACAGAATAAGTGTGCCAGAATGGTTACCATGCAACCCCTAAGCTTACCACTTTTATCATGGCTCATGGTTTTATTGGTTCTCACACTAATACGTCTTTGTATTATTACACAAATTCTTCAATCACATTGTATGTGTTGATCTATGTGGATGATATTCTGATTATTGGCAATAGCTTGGATGCTATTTCTGCCCTCATTTAAACTCTTGCTACTGCTTTCGTTATTAAAGATTTGGGAGATCTTCATTATTTCTTGGGTATTGAAGCAAGTTGTTCTGCTGAGGGTCTATTTTTATCTCAAAAGAAGTACATCACTGATTTATTGGATCATGCTAAGATGAGCAATGCTAAGCCTATTGCTACTCCTTTTGCTTATGGTGCACCGCTTTCTCTTTTAGATGGCTTCCCTTTATCTGATGAAACTGAATATCATCATGTCGTTGGTGCACTACAATATTTAGCCAACACACGTCTTGATATTGGTTATGCAGTTAGTCGTGTTGCTCAATTTATGCATTCTCCTACTGATACTCATTGGAGTGCGGTCAAGCAGATTTTGCGCTATTTACAAGGCACTAATGATATGGGTATCTTCTTCTCCAGAAAGTCTTCTATGTCTCTTACTAGATATTCTGATGCAGACTGGGCCGGGTGTCTTGATGATCGCTGCTTTACTACTGGCTTTAGTGTTTTCCTTGGCAATCATCTCATTTCTTGGAGTTCTCACAAGCAGAGAACTATTTCTTGTTCTTCCACGGAAGCTGAGTACCATGCTGTTGCATCTGTTGCCACAGAACTTTTATGGATTCGATCATTATTAGGAGAAATTTGTGCATTTCTTCCCATTGCTCCTGTGATATGGTGTGATAACATCGGAGCTACCTATATGACTTCAAATCCTATTTTCCATGCTCGGACAAAGCATGTTGAGATTCACTTTCATTTTGTTCGTGATCTTGTTGCGTCCCGTCAATTTGTTGTTCGATATGTTTCTACTATTGATCAGCTTGCTGATCTTCTTACCAAGGGATTGCCTCGGATTCGCTTTCTTGCTCTTCGGGACAAGCTTACTATGTCTACTCCGCTTCGCTTGAGGGGGGGGTGTTGAGAGTAATATACATACCAGCGTATGTTAGCATAGTCAGTTACACAGTAGTTTGTATGTTATAAATATAATCACATTTCATATTGATGCGTCCAAAATCTACTCAGCCCTTAGATCTCCACGTGATGTCCTGCAAAACGAAAGCGTCAGATGTGGCCCGACCGCTGGGGTCGGGAGTCCACCTACGAAGGCTAAGTCAGTTGATAAACTTAATCACAAACGGCTCTGCTAGAAGTGCAGAGCTAAGGAATGAAGAACTGGGAAAGGTGATCTAGATAGCAGATCGCTGATAGTTTAGGTCTATCAGTATGTATCTGAACCTGAGTCTCAGATAGTATTCTTTTCGATCCCCTCACCTTGTATGGTAGTGAGGTTTATATAGAGTGTACCTTCGAATCTCCTTCGTTGGATGCACTTGAGCCTTCTTCGGGTAGTCGTTGGATCTTATCAGTGAGATCCGTTGAGCAATAGACTTCTACTAGTTTGGGCTAGTAGAGGACTCCTGAGATAACCTTTAGGTTATGCGATGTTTATCCCTTCGATAATGATTATCTGCAGCCGTCAATTCAAGTCTGCCATCATTAGGGTGATTACCCTAATCCATAAGTAGGATTAGGGCACGCTTGCAGCCGAATAAGCTTTCTTCTTCAGCAAGCCATCTTCTGGATCCGGTTCGCTCGGGAGCAAATCGGTTCTCTCCGTCTCGACCGGGGTCGAGGGTCGGACCAGGTATAAACCCGGTCTGATCATAATCCCTCCGTATCACGAGCCCCCCAGACCAAGCGTTCGGTCGATCCCGAGGGCTTGGTTTTTAATTGGGTTTGTCGTCAGATGATAATCTCTGCGTGCTTCATTAAATGTCATATCACATTTAATGCGGTGGTCACTTTTCCTCGAGCGTTGTGAGTGTAAGGCCACATATCTCCTTGCAGTTGATCTGTCGTGGCTCACGTCATCCAAGCGACGGTTTCCGAACGCCTATTTCGGATTCGTGAGTTCAAACTTTCAAAACGTCTTTCAATCTTGATTGCTGATTTTGAATCGATCTCGATCATTCAGATTCCCGAACACTCGTGCGGGAGTTTTAAAAGCGGTTCGTTGTCTTCGTAGGTTTCATTCTTCCCTGTCTGGAATTTGAACCTTGGTTGTCCGCTTTCGCGCCTTCCCGCTCTCAAGCTTCCGTCTCACCGAATCGGTAAGTTTACTGGTCTTTTTCTTTTTGTAGTTTATTGAAACAAGTAATGGCGGACGATAGGGCTTCTTTAGTACCCAAGTGTTGGTAATAGCAGTGATGCTTTTGCTTCTCCTGCTCCCCGAACAATCGGATAGTGATAACAAAACCCTAACTCGTCCTCTCGCGCGAGTTCGCTGAAGTTTCTCAAAAGGTTTTGAAAGAAAAACCGTAACTTCTCCTCGTCCTTCTCGAGTCCGGATCTTCCAAGATTGTCGAGTCTTCTAGGCAGCCTCAAACCTCCGGGTCCAATGGTGGACCTGGCTCTGCTTCCCTCCATTTACAATGAGGAAACCCTTCTTTCAGCTGTCCAAGATTTTGATCTTCCTTCCTCATATCAGGTTAGGGCTCCCCACCCCGATGAGAGGGTTGATTCATCCCTTTCGGGTGAATTTTCTCTCGTATATAGATGCACCTGGAGAGCGGGGTTCGCTTTCCCTTTTTAATCCTTTGTTCTCCGCAGTTCGAATCATTGGAACATTTGTCCCGGAATGCTCCTCCCCAATAGTTGGCGTCTCATCGTCGGCTTCTTGGGTTTGTGTTTTGAGCTTGGCATTACGCCATCTCTTTCTCTCTTTGTACATTTTCATGTTCTTTCTATCTCCCATCTTCCCGGATGGGTTTTTCTGTCCAAACGCAATAAGGCTGAACTTGATTGGAGGGGCAGCATCCTTGTCAAAGGAACTTGCCCTTCTAACCACAAAAGATGGCGCGAACGATACTTTTTCTGTCGAGCGCCTCCATCAGATCTTAACTTCCCAACCACCTGGAGGAGGTGTACTTCTTCTTCCGAGAATAACCGAGGCCTTCCCTTATCCAGAGAAGGCGAGGCGGCCATCAGGAAGATCAAATCCATTCCGTGGTATCAAGAGATACATGGATTTGAAGTGGAGTATAACTCCATCCTTCAGTACTGGGGCTTAGCTCATTGTGAGCTTCTAACCATCATCCTTTAATTTGACTGAAGTGAAATGTTTTGAATTCTGACTCTTGTCCTTCTTCTTTGTAGTGCCTCCAAGAATGAACCCTGAAAGCCTGCGGGTGAAGGCCGCTAGGGCCGTTGTGACAGCCAAGCAACGATCGCTCAGAGTCTTGACCGTAGATCAAGAGGCTTCTCTTCCCTCTCCCGACCCCTCTTATAGGGGTATCAGGAATATCAGGCCTGTAGCTAATGCTTCGGGTAAAGGGAAGAAACCGATGGTGGAGAGCTCTAATGTCTCTTCCTCCGCACGAACCAAGAGGAGGCATGACACAATTAATGCTCCCTCCAACAAAAAATCCAAAGCTTCAACGGATGGTGAGGAGGTCTTAACCCCCGCCAGTGGACCCTGAAGCTGACCGACAGGGTTACTCGGGATCCCGAGAAAGCTGCAGAATGGAGCTCCCTCAGTCTTGCTCCTTCTGATCGCCAGGAGTTTGAAGCCCTGGATGACACCTCCCTTGTTAGTCAATCTACAAGGTACCGGTCTTCTTGCTTAGTTATTTTTTCATAATTCCTTATGACTTCTTCTGATATTTTCCGCCTTCCCAGGAATGTTGTGTTGAACTTTTATCAACACATGGAAGCATTGAGCCGGGTTGGTCACACCAGCTCCTTGCTGCAAACCTGTGAAGAGAATTTGGCGAAAGCCAATTTTGAAATAGACCAGCTGACTGCAGCTGCCGTGGAGTTGCAGAAAAAGCATGAGGAAGAAGTGATCTCCCTCAAGGAGGCCCTCGAAGCGTCGAAGATTCGTGCCGCTGCTGCCGAGCGCGAGGCCAGGAAGCAAAAAGCAGCTGCCACGTTGTTTGGTGACAGGCTTGAATTCAAATGTAGGGAGCTCGAAGAACATCTGAAGTTGGCGATCCCTAGCAAGCCCGAGCATATAAAGCCAGAGCTTCGGAAGGAGTGTGTTCGAAAATACCTGAACAGCGTACCTTTCTCCGAGCTGCTAGGTATCTACAACGTTCAAGCTTATCGCCTGGGGCAGAACGACGTTTGGGAGCGAATCCTCGGATCAATCCCTACCTTAGACACTGCTCCTTTTCGTGAGGTGTGCCACAAAGAGGTCTTCGGGAAAGTTGGTATGGATCTCCCGGACTGGGCTCAGGAAGAAGATGATCCTTTTCCAGCTGACCCTCAATATGAGGCATACCCGGGCTGACGAGCCGGCACTTCCAGGAGGAGAAATCACAAGCCGAGTCTCAAGTTGCTGCTGTAGAGGACTCAGCCGATGCCATTCTTCTTGAGGAAGGCTCTTCTCATGATCCTGAGAAAAGTCCTCCCGACCGGGGTCCCTCGGGCAACAATGAAGAAAAGGCTTAGGGAGTTATCTTTTTGTACAGATTTACCCTCTATTTAATGAATAGACATTTCATTCTCATGTTGGCCTTTATATTTCCCTGTCTCCTGTCCAAATCTTGCCTTGAATATCAAAGTATTAATGATAAAACTTATCACTTAACTTTTCATTCCTCGCCGAATAATAATCTTGTAGAAATATTGTGAAGATGCGTTTCGGGAAGATGCATTAATCTTCCCCACTACTTCATTTATTGCAAAGTCCGCACGTTTCCCTTCTGCGAAGTTCAAACGTTTTCTCGCCTTTGTATACCATTCACTGTTTCCAATGAATCGGAAATACATCCATTATTTTAATGGCGGTGCGACGATTGGAGGTATCTCTGCATCAGGTGCTCGCTTCCACATGTTTCCATGTGGCATCCCTCCGACCGTTGATCTTGCTTTCTACGGATTTCGAAGCGTCATTTCGATCTAGGTCGTCGGTTGTCCTTAGCCTTCAATCGTCGTCTTAATACCTAAGGCTATTTAAAGCCTTCGTGGGTACTCTCCATCTATCCTGACTTCTGCAAGTTAGATTTGCTAAAGTGCTAAAGCGACCTTTCGTCCTTCGGCCTGCTTCCGTATTCCATGTACTCCAACAACAGCTCTATCAACTTCTGAACAAGTGAGTTTTTTGTTTACTCATCTCTTTCCCCACTTCCCCCCTGAGTAAACTGCACAATAGTTATACTTGGGGTTTAGTTTTTGTCAGAAGTGATAGAAAACTAGGGTTTTCCCCTTGTTGTTGTCATTTGTTTCTGTACTGATACGGCTTGTTTTTTTGCATAGTGGCTCCCAAGATCAACCTGAACTTAATCAAAGCAAAATCTTGCAAGAAAATCGTTCCGTCGGTGGTGGTTGGGGCCAGTGCGGTGGTTTCAGCTAGTGAATCCTCCAAGCGTTAGGCGACTGCTGCCGGTGAATCTTCAAGTCAGATTCCCGCAGTTTCTATTGATGCCGTCCCTGCGCCTCCTTTGCCCGAAGTGATCGCTCATCTTTCCCAGGAAGATCTTGATCACTCCGTTGCCGATGGTGCTGCCGGCGCCCCTACTGGTGAGCCTGTTGGTGCACCCCTGAAGGAGACTCTTCGGGCATCTGAGGCAACTATGTTGGCGTCTGATGAAGGTGTGGTCCCAGCAGGTGCTGCTCCTATTTCCAACTCTAGTGCTTGTTTGGCATCCTCCTCCTCTCCTTCCGAGTTGGAGGATTTTGCCACTAGGAAGCGCCGTAGGGTGACAAGTGATGCAGCTCATCCTTCTCTTGGTGTAGCTCATCCTTCTCATCCTTCGCTCGAATTAGTGTCAAACGAGTTTGACAGAGCGTTGGAATGGTGTACTTGCTGCTCGAATGACTTCCCGAGAGCGCAGCTTCTTTCCAAACTTCCGGATGAAGTCTTTACGAAGTCACTTGGGATGTAAGTCTTTCTTCATTATCCTCCGATTCTGAAAAATTACTTTTCTCGCTCCTCGCTAACTCGGAAGTTGTTTGCAGGAGTCTTGCTTGTAACTTCCACAACCAAGTGGAAGCAGTTTCTAGGCTCGATAGATTGAGAAATGAAGTTTCTAGGCTTCGGGAAATCTCCGAAGCTAAAGATGTTGAGATTGCTCGCCTTCGGAATCTAGCTTGGGAGGTGGCGGGAGAAAAAAATTCGATGATTGGTCGTCTTCGGTCGGACTTGGATGATGCCGGGAGAAGATCCGGCGATCGGAGCGAACAGTTGGAAAGTCAAGAGCCAAAGGATCTGAAACGTTACCTAAAAGGCAAGCTGTCATTCCTTTGCCCGAATCCCTTCCAACTGATGTTCGCAGAGCCTGCGTCTTCAAGTATTTACACAGTAAGCCCTTTGTTGATATGCTGAATGCTTATAACTTGCAAAGCGTACCGGGATGGTGAGAACGAAGTATGGGAATCAATATTAAGGAAGGATCCTCATTTTGATACGACTCCCTACAGTGTTGTTTGCCATCCTGAAGTATTTACCGACCTGGGTATTCCTCCTCCCGACTGGACCAAGGATAAGATTGATCCTCCACCTTCCAATCCAGATATTATGCAATATCTAGAAGATTCTCCTGTTTATTCTCCCCTGGAAGAAGTCAATTATGACAAGCTTGTACTGAATGCGAGTTTGGTCGAGGACCATACTTCTCCTAGACAAGCTAGACAAAGAGTATGAAATTGCGGAGGATTTTATGCATAACGAAATATTTTTGTAATCCTCATTTCTTCTCTTCTTTTCCTTGAATCCCCACCAATGGTTGACTCATATGTTTGTTCTAGCAAAGTCGCGTCGATCTTGTATAACTTCTTAACAGTCACGTATGATGACTTTCTTTTTTGACCGAAGATTGTATCCAGCTCTTGTAATTGTTTTGATACTGGCCTCTTTGGATCTTTTGAAGAAATAAGAAATTAACTTTATCTTGAACTTTGCTAGCCACTTGAATCGTTGTTGCATTAGGTCTTAGTTGTTTGAAACAATGCCTTTACTTAAGGATTTCCGGAGAAATACAATAAGTCTGAGAAGGAACTCACTCGGGTTTTAAACCGATGCCTTTACTTAAGGATTTCCGGAGAAATACAATAAGTCTGAGAAGGAACTCACTCGGGTTTTAAACCGATGCCTTTACTTAAGGATAATTCAAAAATTCAATAAGTCTCGAAGGAACTCACTTGGGTTTCAAACCGACGCCTTGCAAAAGGAACTCACTCGGATTTTCATCCGATGCCTCGACTTAAGAAAGTTCGAAAAATTTCCATAAGTGTTGAAGGACCCACACGAATTTTCATCCGATGCCTTATAGTTGGATCTTGTTCTTGAATGTGGTGTATGATGCCCCCCAATCAAAAGATAGTTTGTTGAAAGCCAAAAATTGCATTGATTGAGTTGAAAATGATTACATCGCGAACAAAATTGAAATCATCCTCAAGGATAAAACTTTTTGAGAAGCCTAGCATTCCACGAACGATCCAACTCTTTCTGGGTATTGATGTTCTCCAGCCTGTAAGCTCCTGAACCGACCGGTTTCACAACCATATAAGGTCCTTCCCAGGAAGGGTCCAATTTTCTTTGGTGACGCGGGTCGGAAGCTAGGGTGTTTCTCAACACCAAATCTCCGGCTAAGTACCGACGATTCTTCACTCGAGTATTATAATGAGACGCTATCCTTCTTTGATAATGTTGAGTTCGTGCTATTGCCTTTGCCCGAACTTTGTCCAACAAATCAAGACTATCAAGCAGTCCTTGTTCATTTGCTTTTTCCTCGAACTCACGATCCCGTAATGTCCCCTCCATTATCTCCACTGGTGCCAATGCTTCGGATCCATATGCCAACCTAAATGGAGTTTCTCCTGTGGGTGTTCGAACCGTAGTTCTATAAGCCCACAGTACATTATGAAGTTCTTCGACCCAAGAAGCTTTGTCAGCTTCGAGTCTTCTCTTTATTCCTTCCAGTAGCGTTCGGTTAGTAACCTCTACCTGTCCATTGCTTTGGGGGTATGCCACTGAAGACATACGATGCTCGATCATATATGTTCCACAGAATTGCTCAAATTGTGGACAAATGAACCGAGTACCATGGTCGGTGAGAATAATCTTTGGAATCCCAAAGCGATATATGATTGATTCAAGCACAAATTTCTCCACTTTTTCTCAGTAATTTCCGCCAAAGGTACCGGCTTCTACCCATTTTGTGAAGTAATCAATTGCTACTATCGGATATTCCCGTCCGCTCGATGCCTTGGTGAATTTGCCCATGATATCAATTCCCCACATTGCAAAGGGAATGGGATTTAGAATTGAAGTCATAGTTTCCGCCGAGCGCTTCGACATCTTGTAGCATGAATTTGACAGTTTATCACATCGACGAACATAGTCCATAGCAGCCTCTTGGACCTTAGGCCAATATAACCCAAGTCTTAGAATTTTGTGAGCCAGGGCTCGTCCACCCATGTGAGCTCCACAAATTCCTTCATGAACCTCAGCCAAAGCTGATTTTGCTCCTTCGGGGCCTATACATCTCATAAGGGGTTCAGCATAAGATCTTTTGTATACTCTCCCATTCTGAATGACAAATCTAGCTGATCGAATCTTAATCAACCTTGCCTCTACTGGATCCTCGGGTAATTTGTCATCCCTTAGATACTCGATTATTGGATCCATCCAAAGAACGTTCGCTTCAATATAAGAAATTTCTTTCTCATGATAACTTGGAAAAGTTATCTCTTCAATGTAGACCGAAGGGTCTAGATTCTTTTCCTTGGCATTGGCTAGTCGGGATAGCTCATCTGCCACTGAATTTTCATTCCTCGAAATCTGAGATATCTTCAAATTCCGAAATTGGTTTTGAAATGCCTGCACTATCTCTCGATATTTCTGCAAGCGTGGTTCTTTAATGCCATACTCCCCCTGGACTTGGTTGACTATAAGTTGAGAATCACTATAAATAGTAACATCTGCAATAGATAATGCTTTTGACAACCGAAGTCTTGCTATCAAAGCCTCATATTCTGCTTCGTTATTGCTTGCATCAAATGCGAATCTCAAAGCATATCGAATAATAAATCCTGCTGGACTTTTTAATAGAATTCCAGCTCCTGCTCCATCTTTATTACTGAAACTGTAAAACCCAGCCCTAACCTTGACCCGGAAACCTTGTTATTTGTAGGTCCGATGACCCGAAGTAAAGTAAGAAGTCAGCTTTGGGCCATCCCAATGGAGGACTTGGTGTCTGACTTTGAATCCATGAAAGTTGATGATGAGGTTCTATTTTTGGAAACTGAATCCTGATGAAGATCTAATTAGTTGATGGACTTGGAGTGCTCTCTATCTTGGTTTGAAGGCATTTCTACCTATTAGGTAAGTCACTTGACTTGTGTGCAAAACCCCTTTAGGATTGGATTTGATCTAGACCTTCAATTCCCCGTTTTGGTCTTGTCGTGACAAGATTGGTCGACCGATTGGTCGATTGGGCCAATCGACCAATCCACTCGACCAATGAGTGCTTGTCTTTGGCAATTAGGTTGTTCTTGCTCTATTTAAGTCCAATCTCGAGTCCACTTCGTATTTGCTGCCTCCAAACTCTCTGGAACGAACCAAAGACCTCTGCAAGTCATCTCTCTTGCATCCTTGGTGTTTTCTTGACGGATCTTCGTCGAAACTCTTCTTTTTGCATCAAAAGGTATGTCTACTCTCTCTTCTTCTCCTCCATCTTTGTTTTTCTTTCCTTTTTGAGTTGCGACAGTAGAAGAGATGCTGCATTCTCTGTTGCAAACATCTCTGAACATGTTCTCATGATCATCCTAAGGATTTGAGGCTAGAACAATGATCTTAACCATGATCATTGCAAGCTTTTGAAGGAATCATGATCAAACCATGATCTAATCTTTGTTAAACTTCTAATCTGAATTCTGATCTCTTTGGATCTTCTATGTTGATCATGTTAGTAGTTAATTACTGTGTTTTCCTTCCATAATCCATAATCTATAGAACTCTAGTGTTCTCTTCTACCTTACTATGTGTTCTTCATGATGCATGGTAGTTACATATATGGTAGGTTTTATTTCCTTATTTAGATTTATGCTTCTAAGCCTTGTTCTTTGAGGATCCAAGTATGTTTTCATGATACCTTTACCTGAAGCAATGATCCATCCTCCTATTGTTATTGTCTTTGTTCTCTATTTCAAATTCATCAAGATCCATGGTTGATTTAATTATGGTAACTTTTTGTTTCCTAATTTGGATCTTGATATCTTGATTTGATTGGTGTTTTGAGGTCCCCTATATGTTAGAATACTACTGATGTAGTCTACCCCTTGATTAGTACCCTTTTGAACCACCAAATTCGGATTTCATATCTTAAAACTCCGATTTTATAGGTTCGCCTCTCGCATTGGTCGATCGATTGGTCGATCAGGCAATCGACCAATCCACTCGACCAATGAGTACAAAGCAACTCCAGAATTGGTCCGGTGTTGGATGTTTTGGTATCTTTTCTGTTAGGGATCTTTCCTAATATGTTGTATATACTTGTTTAGGACCTTCTTCTCAAGTTTGCCAAGATCTTACTTGATTTCTTAGGATTCCTTTGCGAGTTATAAAAGGCAAGGATGGTTATTTCCTTAATTACATAGATAGCATGAATCTAGTTTCTATATTTGAATATCATAGATATGATTCCTAAATTAGATTCTTACAATGATATACTACTGTTGCATAACTTTGATTACAGTAGCATTACTTATTCATATTGAATTGATTCATGTATGATTTACTTACCAATGTTATACAAGTGATTGTAATTATTGATTTCTTTCCATATATGAGGTTATCATATATGTGATGATATGAATTGATGCATGTGTATGCTTAAGTATGGTTTGGAAAGGAGAGGTGTCCTTTTGACACTTCTGTTCTTGGACTACTACGGGAATATTATGGGATGTTTCCGGAGATGCCCTCTGGACACCTTCCTAAACTGTTGGATGACATATCTAGGATTGTCTAGTAGTGTTTGGCTAGGATGTCCTGTTATGTCAGACCCTAATCGGAGGGGTATTGAGACCGAACGACCCGTGGTAGCAATGGGGATTCATGGGCGCTCAAGACCGGTAACCAACCCTTGAGAGGACAGGAATCACATTGTGGGGGCCATTTATTGGTAGGGTTGCATATGGTTAGACTTGGGCTCACGGGCGCTTAAGACCGGTAACCAACCCGTGAGAGGACGTGAGAGCTTCCCGTTTACCATATGTGGATGATCAATAGGGTTGATGAGTCCGTAGTCGTGGACTATGAGGACTCTAGTGTGAAGGATACCGGAAAGGATCGTCGGGACGAGGAATGGAAGTATCCGGATCTGACTTGATGTAACTAAGTAGAAGACTTGCATTTGGCTAGGTTTTACCCCGACATGCGCCAGTACTTATACCAAATGGTTGTGAGAGAGTGTGTTGACTTAACCCCCGCCATGGTTTGTCCCGAGGGATGAAGGACCCATTACCAATCGGCTGCTCAAGACCGGTGAAATGATCCGTGAGAGAATCCAGGATATCTTAAATGGTTGAGGATGTGAGTGGACTTTCCTAAAGAAGTACGGTGCTATGACTTAAAGCATGTCTGCCAATAGAGACCAGCATACATAGAGTTAGATTCATTCATTCATTGCTTGTCTCATATCATATTGCATTTGTGTTTGTTCCGGAATCCTGCCATTTATGTTATTATGGATTTTTAATCGCTTTTACCGAGTTTCTTTGAAACTCATTCCTTTATTGTACAATGTTGTTAGACTATCGTGCAGTGCATCTTGAGTACTATGACGGTCCCTATGAAGAAGCGCAAGGCGAAGAGGCATATCTCCAGGAAGGTGATTGCGGTTACCACAATTACTCTGAAGATCCCGCGAGTGGTTATGCTCCGTACGATGCTTAGTCCGACCATTGAGTGGAAGCGTCCTTGTGCCATTTATGAGATTTACACTTACAAGGATGTTGTCTATAAAGTGGAGAACAATTTAGTTACCCAATGTACTAGCTACTGGGATTAGATTTTATTTAGTTTATTCTCTTTAGAGCTACTTTTCCGCTGGTTGTAAAGTGGGATTTTTGCCTCACTTTACTTATCTGTTTGATACTCTGATTATATCTACTATTCTGATTCATTTATGATTCATTCTTTCTTTATTGGATCTATGATTTATCTTCCGCACTTTTATTATTGTGAAACCCAGCCCTAACCTTGACCCGGAAACCTTGTTGTTTGTAGGTCCGATGACCCGAAGTAAAGTACGAAGTCAGCTTTGGGCCATCCCAGTAGAGGACTTGGTGTCTGGCTTTGAATCCATGAAAGTTGATGATGAGGTTCTATTTATGGAAACTGAATCCTGATGAAGATCTAATTAGTTGATGGACTTGGAGTGCTCTCTATCTTGGTTTGAAGGCATTTCTACCTATTAGGTAAGTCACTTGACTTGTGTGCAAAACCCCTTTAGGTTTGGATTTGATCTGGACCTTCAATTCCCTGTTTTGGCCTTGTTTGTCAAGCATTGGTCGACCGATTGGTCGATCGGGCCAGTCGACCAATCCACTCGACCAATGAGTGCTGTCTTTGGCAATTAGGTTGTTCTTGCTCTATTTAATTCCAATCTCGAGTCCACTTCGTATTTGCTGCCTCCAAACCCTCTGGAACGAACCAAAGACCTCTGCAAGTCATCTCTCTTGCATCCTTGGTGTTTTCTTGACGGATCTTCGTCGGAACTCTTCTTTTTGCATCAAAAGGTATGTCTACTCTCTCTTCTTCTCCTCCATCTTTGTTTTTCTTTCCTTTTTGAGTTGAGACAGAGAAGAGATGCTGCATCCTCTGTTGCAAACATCTCTCGAACATGTTCTCATGATCATCCTAAGGATTTGAGGCTAGAACAATGATCTTAACCATGATCATTGCAAGCTTTTGAAGGATTCATGATCAAACCATGATTTAATCTCTGTTAATCTCCTAATCTGAATTCTGATCTCTTTGGATCTTCTTTCATTGATCATGTTAGTGGTTAATGGTTGTGTTTCCTTTCCATGATCCATAATCCATAGAATTCTAGTTGTTCTCTTCTACCTTACTATGTGTTCTTCATGATGCATGATAGTTACATATATGGTAGGTTTTATTTCCTTAATTAGATTTATGCTTCTAAGCCTTATTCCATGAAGACCTATGCATGTTTTCATGTTTTCATTACCGAAAGCAATGATCCATCCTCCTATAGTTCTTGTCCTTGTTTTCTATTTCAAATTCATCAAGATCCATGTTTGAGATAATTATGGTAACTTTTTGTTTCCTAATTTGGATCTTGATACCTTGATTTGATTAGTGTTTTGAGGTCCCCTATATGCTAGAATACTACTGATGTAGTCTACCCCTTGATTAGTACCCTTTTGAACCACCAAATTCGGATTTCATATCTTAAAACTACGATTTTATAGGCTATCGTCTGCATTGGTCGACTGATTGGTCGATTGGACCACTCGACCAATCCACTCGACCAATGAGTACAAAGCAACTCCAGAATTGGTCTGTTTCGGATGTTTTGATATATTTTCTGTTAGGGATCTTTCCTAATATGTTGTATATACTTGTTTAGGACCTTCTTCTCAAGTTTGCCAAGATCTTACTTGATTTCTTAGGATTCTTTGCGAGTTATAAAAGGTAAGGATGGTTATTTCCTTAATTACATAGATAGCATGAATCTAGTTTCTATATTTGAATATCATTAATATGTTTCCTAAATTAGATTCTTACAATGATATACTACTGTTGCATAACTTTGATTACAGTAGCATTACTTATTCATGTTGAATTGATTCATGTATGATTTACTTACCAATGTTATACAAGTGATTGTAATACTGATTTCTTTCCATATATGAAGTTACCATATATGTGATGATATGAATTGATGCATGTGTATGCTTACGTATGGTTTGGAAAGGAGAGGTGTCCTTTCGACACTTCGTCCTTGGACTACTACGGGAATATTATGGGATGTTTCCGGAGATGCCCTCTGGACACCTTCCTAAACTGTTGGATGACATATCTAGGATTTGTCTAGTAGTGTTTGGCTAGGATGTCCTGTTATGTCAGACCCTAATCGGAGGGGTATTGAGACCGAACGACCCGTGGTAGCAATGGGGATTCATGGGCGCTCAAGACCGGTAACCAACCCGTGAGAGGACAGGAATCACATTGTGGGGGCCATTTATTGGTAGGGTTGCATATGGTTAGACTTGGGCTCACGGGCGCTTAAGACCGGTAACCAACCCGTGAGAGGACGTGAGAGCTTCCCGTTTACCATATGTGGATGATCAATAGGGTTGAGGAGTCCGTAGTCCGAGTTGGTCGGTGCCATAGGATACGCTGACTCTAGTGTGAAGGATACCGGAAAGGATCGTCAGGGACGAGGAATGGAAGTATCTGGATCTGACTTGATGTAACTAAGTAGAAGACTTGCATTTGGCTAGGTTTTACCCTGACATGCGCCAGTACTTATACCAAATGGTTGTGAGAGAGTGTGTTGACTTAACCCCCTGCCAAGGTTTGTCCTGAGGGATGAAGGACCCATTACCAATCGGCTGCTCAAGACCGGTGAAATGATCCGTGAGAGAATCCAAGATATCTTAAATGGTTGAGGATGTGAGTGGACTTTCCTAAAGAAGTACGGTGCTATGACTTAAAGCATGTCTCGCTAATAGAGACCAAGCATACATAGAGTTAGATTCATTCATTCATTGTTTGTCTCATATCATATTGCATTTATGTTTGTTCTGAATCCTCGCCATTTATGTTATTATGGATTTTAACTGCCTTACTGAGTTTCTTTGAAACTCATTCCTTTATTGTACAATGTTGTTAGACTATCCTGCAGGTACTGAGTACTATGACGGTCCCTATGAGGAAGCGCAAGGCGAAGAGACATATCTCCAGGAAGGTGATTGCGGTTACTACAATTACTCTGAAGATCCCGCGAGTGGTTATGCTCCGTACGATGCTTAGTTCGACCATTGAGTGGAAGCGTCCTTGTGCTATTTATGAGATCTATACCTACAAGGATGTCGTCTATAAAGTGGAGAATAATTTAGTTACCCAATGTACTTGCTACTGGGATTAGATTTTGTCTAGTTTATTCTTTAGAGCTACTTTTCCGCTGGATGTAAAGTGGGATTTTTGCTTCACTTTACTTATCCGTTTGATACTACGATTATATCTATTATTCCGATTCGTTTATGATTCAATCTTTCATTATTGGATCCATGATTTATCTTCCCCCTTCTTTTTTTGTTTGTTTTTTTTTTTTTTTTTTTTTTTTTGGGGGGGGGGCCCCGCCCCCCCCGCCCCCCGGGGGGGGCCCCCCCCCCGCCGGCGCGGGGGGGGGCGCGGGGGGGGGGGCCCGACACTTATGATTGTTCATGATTATGTTATTGTTTATGTGGGAGGTTGATCACTCGATACCCGATCTTCGGGCTGTGGATCACACTCTCGGGTATGCCGGATAGGGTACCGGCTGGGAGGGCGTGACTGATTGGTATCGAGCCTCGGGTTCGAGGAGATCCTAACCACAAAAGACAACAACTGAACATTCCTGAGTCATTGATCTGAAATGACTCTTCTACTCTTAGAAGTGAATAATAGAACACTGAATTAGAAACTTGACCTTTGAGGCATAACAGAACATTTCTGAATAACATACCATAATTATACTTGAACAAATGTCACTAATGCAAGGAAAAGAAAGTTGCATAACATACAATAATTAAAGAGGAACAAAATGAACTTCATTAATTTCAAAAGTTTTTACAATGATTACATCCGGAATGCATAAATGGAAATCCTAAGGTACGGTCTATCTAGGTGATCTTCTCCGATCTCTGTATGCTCCGAACTCCTCCGCTAGCTGAGTCACCCGATGCTCTATCCTATCCTGTCGTGACTCCATCCTCTCGTACATCTGCTCTGTCCGACCTCCATTCTCTCTAGCATGGAAGTCATCGATCTCATCTGTGCTCCAAGATCTGAAGTCTCCGGAACCGCATGTGAAGGGCCACCTACCTCGAAGTGTGATGAAGGAAACTCGTGATGCACGAGGCTCAGCCTCGCGCATATCTGCATCATCTCCGGCCTGATCATCACTATCGGGACCGATATCCTCTCCTCCATCCTCCGATCCTTGATCCTCATCCTCCGATTCATCAGCATCCTCACCCTCCGGACCAAGAGATCTCTCTCGATCGCTGTAGTCTCATCCGACGAATGGTCCGAGTCCCAATAGAGTATCCCCGTGATCCAGTGTCCACCGGTGTATCCTCGAAACTCACCCCGAAATGCCCGAAGATCAAAGTCGGTAGCCTCCCATAGCAAAGGTTCCGCATGCTAGGCCGCGAGAACTAAGTCCGGCATGACCTGCTGAATGTTGTAGGAGAGATCGATCTCGAAGCCCATGTAGATGCGGTAGATGACTAAGGCCTCCATCACTGTGACCCGATGGTGATGTCCGGCTTTCGGCATAATGTTTCGGCCGACTATGCGACCGATAATCCGTGCAGAATCCGTCATCCGTCCGCTGGTCCACGGTGTGAAGCATCGACGGCTATCCCATAGCGTAGAGCATATCTCGCGAAGCTCGTACGGCATCGAGATGGCTGTCCCGGATCCGCTCCTGCAGGTATCCACACACACCTTTGTGGATAGTAAGGAACCCGCAAGATCTCAGCCGGTGTCCGGGTAGAGAAGCGAATCCGAGTCCGGAAGACCCCGCTCCCGAGGACAAGTCTAAGTGGATGTCCTTGGCCTCGAGCCTCCTCTGTGTAAGTAAGGTTGCTTGAAGAACAACCTCACTAGTTCCGGGTATACCGGTAGATCCTCGGTGAAGAGATGAGTCCACTTGCAATGTGTCGAACCTCTGCCGAATCCTAAAGGCTCCGAGCTGGCGTAAGTGAAGTAGACGTCCCATCTCGATATTGCGATGGCGAAGTAGGCCTCGTACGGGAACTCGGCTCGAGGTGTGTCAAACATGTCTGGTCTCCTAACCTCCTGTCTAGGCTCGAAGGAACCTGACCTCTGCCCCTAAGAGCACCTACGATGCGACCACGACCTCTACCTCGTCCTCGCCCTCCCCTTTGCATGGTGTATCTGTGAAAGAGACAAGAGACAATTCCAATTAGGGCTATTTTAAGATTTGAGCCAAAAGGGTATTTTAGTAAATTTTTCGGAAAATTTCAAATTTGGGGGAAATTTGATTTGAACATACTAGCATGTGCGCAATACTTGGAATTTCATGTCTATGAAGTTTGTTTGATGGAAATCGATCGAAAACTTGGATTAAAGTGAAAAATTCAGCAAGAAGGAAATTTGGGGATTTTGCAATTTAGGTCAAAATTGGATTTTTGAAAAGTTGAAATTGGTTAAATCAAATTGTATGGACCTATCTACAATGTCATCTTGAGCATGTAGCATTTGATCTCGTGCGAAAATTTCAAGCGGTTTGGGAGAAAACGAAATTTTTCTAAAGATATCGATTTCGGTATAAAACTTTGCGAGATGAGCACCATTATGTTAAAACTTGTTGTCTATGCATGGCATTGTGTTTAAAACCTAAGGAATATGTTTCTAAGCATTCCTAAGCATGATTTCTAGCATTGGATTCAAGTAAAGCATGGTTTTATTGAAATGCAAGCATGAGAAGATGAAAATGGAAGGAAGATTAAGAGGTTTACCTTGTTTGTGAAGATGGTGTGTTGTGGTGTTGTTGTTGAAGCACTAAATCACCTCAAGAACACTTGTGGGAACTCTTGGAGATTTTCCCTAGAGCTCTCTCACCTTTGGAAGAAGTTAGAATGAGGTTGGAATGTGAAAATGAGGCTTATAATGCGAATTTTCGCATTGCTGCATGCGCCATTGGTCGGCCAATCACTCGACCAATGGTCACGAGACCTCATTTGCTTTGTTGAATTTTTGGAAAATGTGATTTTTGCCTTATGGAATATTGTTTTGATGACTATATGGATATATTTGAGCATGATTTAAGTTTTCAAATCATTTGGACTTGTGGTTTATGTTGAATCTTCGAAATTCGGTATTTTGATGTTCTCGGTTTTGCGAGAATGGTTACTCCGAGAAGTGGGCGTGGTGAATCCAGTGGTCATGGAGGTGGTGAAATACCTCGGGGGAGGTGGTGAAGTACCTCATGGAGGTGGTGGGATACCAAATGTTGATCGGGGGTACTCATGAGATCCCCGGTGCCCCGAATGTTGGAAGTTTCGGAGATATTGCCAATATTATGGGCAATATGATGCAGCAACAAGCGGCTCGGTTCAACCAAATGTTGGTGGGTTTCATGACTCTGCATAATGAGACCCGGGCTGGTGCTAATGTGAATCCTCATGCCGCAGATCTGAATGCGGGAGGTTTAGCTGGAACTCCTCATACTCCTTTGATGGAGAGTTTTCCGAAGATGCAAGTACCCACTTTCACTTGGAGTTACCAAGGACCCCTTGTTTCCTAACAAGTGGCTTCATGAGTTGGAGAAGGCTTTCCGAGCATCTGCAATGCTCGGAAGCTCGAGAAGATTTTGGTTGCTTTGAACGAAGTTGCAACAAGAAGCCGATGCATGGTGGAACTCCACTCGTCTGTTTTGGAAGGTTTGCATGCGGGAGTTGTAACTTGGGAGTTATTCAAAGAGGCTTTTTGTATGAATTACTTTCCCGAGGCGGTAAAAGATGCGAAGGAAGATGAGTTTATGATTCTGACTCAAGGAACTCTGTCTGTGTTGGAGTACCAACGAAGTTCGAGGAGCTTCATTTCTTTGCTCCAGATTCTCCGAAGGATGACCTCGCGAAAGCAAAGAAGTTCTTCAAAGGACTGCGCCCTGCCATTAAAGCTTACCTCACGGTCCAGCCTATAGTGAGCTATGCTCAAGTGGTGCGAACTCGAAGAAGTTGGAAGAAACGAGAGAAGGAAAGTGCTTGTGTGCAAAAGCCTTGGCGATCAAGGAATTCTGGTTTGGTGGATCGTAATGACCGTCGTTTTGTGAGACCTACACCCTACCCCACTCCTACCTTTCGGGCTAAGAGTGTAGGTCGAACACGGGTTTTCAGCAGCCGGCCGATGCCCGGCGGAAACCGACCACCGCCGGCAAGTGCAAGTGCAAGGCCTTTTGTTCGGAAGCCCTCTGTTGCAGCCACCCCTGTTGGATCCAACAATCCTATTTGCTTCTACCGCAAGCAAGCTGGTCATTTTTCTCGTGCTGTCCGAGCGGCCCGCCCAGCAGCCTTGCCCGATGGTGAAGAGTGCTCCTGCTCCTCCCTCGGTAGAGTTTTCAGTATTTCCGGTCTTGAGCGGGATCCAAGCCATGATGTGATTACGGGTACATTGTTAGTCGCTTCTATTTCTGCATTTGTCTTATTTGATACGGGTGCATCTCATTCGTTCATGTCATCTGCATTCATCAAGAAGACTAACCTAAGCCCGAGAAGTTGTCTAGTTGTTTATTGATTAGTACACCTACTGGTCTGTTGTGAAACTAGATAAGGGGTTATCTAAATGTCCTGTGTTGATTGGTGAGAAGAACTTGGAAGCCAATTTTGTGATTCTTGACATGAAGGACTTCGATGTTATTTTGGGAATTGATTGGTTGACAGCCCACAAGGCTGTGTTCCTTTGTTCCTCAAAGAAGATTCAGTTCCATATTTGTGGAAGTCCGGTCTTTGAATTTCGGGGTGAAAAGAGAAGGGTTTGTAAGAAGGTGCTTTATCTGCACTTGATGCAAGTCTATGCCCTAGTGGATGATGCTTCATCCGAAGGCAAGGGTATAGTGGAGAAAAGAGTCGATGAAGTCGAGTTGTCTGCGACTTTGTTGATGTCTTCCCCGATGATCTATCGGAGTGCCTCCGGACAGAGATGTCGAATTTTCTATTGATCTCGTCCCTGGTGCTGCTCCGGTATCTAAAGCTCCGTACAGGATGGCTCCTACTGAGTTGAAAGAGTTGCAAAATCAGTTGAATGAGCTCATTGATAGAGGTTTCGTGCAGCCTAGTGTGTCACCTTGGGGAGCTCCGGTCTTGTTCGTCAAGAAGAAAGACGGTAGTATGCGCTTGTGCATCGACTACCGTGAGTTGAATAAGTTGACTATCAAGAATAGATATCCGCTGCCCAGAATCGATGATCTCTTCGATCAGTTGAAGGGTGCAGTTGTGTTCTCAAAGATTGACTTAAGGTCCGGATATCACCAATTGAAAGTGAAGTCTAGTGATATCTTCAAGACAGCTTTCCGAACGCGGTATGGTCACTACGAGTTTAGAGTCATGCCCTTCGGATTGACCAATGCTCCTGCGGTGTTCATGGACCTCATGAACCGAGTATTTCATGATGTGCTTGATAAGTTCGTGATTGTTTTCATTGATGACATCTTGATCTATTCGAAGAGTGATAAAGAGCATGCGAGTCATCTAAGTTTCACTTTGCAAAGGTTGCGAGAAAAGAAGTTGTTCGCTAAGTTTAGCAAGTGTGATTTCTGGCTTAAGAGAGTGGTATTCCTTGGTCATGTAGTTTCAGCCGAAGGTATTCGTGTCGATCCTCGAAAAGGTCCAAGCTGTGGCTGATTGGGAAAGACCGAAGTCAGTAACGGAAATAAGAAGTTTTCTTGGATTGGCGGGTTACTACCGAAGGTTTATTGAGAACTTTTCTCGGTTGGCTGCTCCTATGACTAAGTTGACCAGGAAAGAAGAAAAGTTTGTTTGGTCCGACGCTTTGTGAGAAGAATTTCCAAGAGTTGAAGGATAGATTGACAAGTGCCCCGGTTTTGACTATACCCGATAGTTCCGGTGGTATGACAGTTTATACCGATGCGTCAAAGATTGGTTTGGGTTGTGTCTTGATGCAACATGGCAAGGTCGTAGCCTATGCTTCTCGGCAATTGAAGGATTATGAGCGGAATTACCCCACTCACGATCTAGAACTTGCCGCCGTTGTCTTTGCTTTGAAGATTTGGAGACATTACCTTTACGGCGAGAAGATTGCCATTTTCACGGATCATAAGAGTATGAAATACTTCTTTACCCAAAAGGAGTTGAACATGAGACAAAGGAGATGGTTGGAACTAGTCTCCGATTATGATTGTGATATTCGGTATCACCCTGGGAAAGCAAATGTTGTTGCTGATGCTCTTAGTAGGAAGAACCAGAAGAAGACTTTGGATTTGAATGCTTTGAGTTTACCATTGTGGTCTTCTATAGAGAGTTTTGATTTGGAAATCGTCCCTGAGAACTCTGATTTTATTCTTTCTGCCATGACGGCAAGATCTGGTCTTAGAGATAAGATTGTGGCTCTCCGAGTTCCGATCAAGAGTTTTTGATCAAAGTTGAGAAGATTTCTTCGAATCCTCGAGTCGGACCCCGACTTTGGTATATCCATGGATGGTGCTTTGTTGTTTAGAGGAAGACTGTGCGTGCACTGCAAACGAAGAAGTTAAGAAAGAAATATTGAAGGAAGCACACCGGTCGGTCTTTACTATACACCCGGAAGCACCAAGATGTACAAAGACTTGAAGGAACATTTTTTGTGGATTGGTCTAAAGGCGGATGTTGATGATTTTGTTGCCAAGTGTGAGACTTGCCAACGTGTGAAAGCCGTTCGACAACCTCCATCTGGATTACTTCAGCCCCTTCCTGTTCCTAGTTGGAAGTGGGAGGATATCTCCATGGACTTTGTGACTAGCTTGCCTCGGACAAGTAAAGGCAATGACACTTGTGTGGGTGATTGTTGATAGGTTGACCAAATCAGCCCATTTCATTCCTATGAAGATCACTCATACTCTGGATAAGCTAGCAAGGCTTTATGTGGATAATGTGGTTCGTCTGCATGGTGTGCCATTGAGTATTGTTTCGGATCGTGATCCTAGGTTCACCTCAAGGTTTTGGAATAGTTTGCGAAGAAGGCCTTGGGAACCCAATTGAACTTGAGTACGGCTCATCATCCACGATCGATGGACAATCCGAGCGGACAATTCAGACATTGGAAGACATGCTCGGGTCTTGTGTGGTGGATATGGGTGGTAATTGGGATGAACACCTAGCTTTGGTTGAGTTTGCCTATAACAACGGTTATCAAGCAACAATAGGCATGGCTCCATTCAAGGCTTTGTATGGCAGTACTTGTAGGACACCTTTGTCTTGGATGAGGCAATTGAAAGAAAAGTCTTAGGTCCTGAGATGATTGAAGCTACAAGTGCTATGGTAGATATGATAAGACAAAGGATTAAGTCCGCTTGATCGAGGCAAGAAATCTTATGCTGATAAGAGAAGGACCGATTTGGAATTTCAAGTTGGAGAGAAAGTCTTTACGAAGGTCTCACCAATGAAGGGTGTGATGAGATTCAATGTTAAGGGAAAGCTTAGCCCTCGTTACATTGGACCTTTCGAGATTTTGGAAAAGGTTGGACTGTTGCGTATCGATTAGCATTACCTCCGCCTCTTGCTGGTGTTCACAATGTGTTTCATATTTCGATGCTCCGAAAATACATAGAGAATCCGGAACACATTTTGCAGCAAGCACTGAAGGACTTAGTGCTGATTTGACCTATGATGAAGAACCGGCGGAAATCTTGGATAGGAAGGACAAGCAGCTGCAGAATCGCACCATTCCTTTGGTGAAGATTCGGTGGAAGAACCATACCCCTGAAGAAGCTTCTTGGGAGAAGGAAGAAGATATGAAGGAGAAGTTTCCTTACCTCTTTGGAAGCACAGTGCGCTTTCAATTTCGGGGACGAAATTTCTTTAAGGGGGAGAATGTAAAACCCAGCCCTAACCTTGACCCGGAAACCTTGTTATTTGTAGGTCCGATGACCCGAAGTAAAGTAAGAAGTCAGCTTTGGGCCATCCCGAGTGGAGGACTTGGTGTCGGCTTTGAATCCATGAAAGTTGATGATGAGGTTCTATTTTTGGAAACTGAATCCTGATGAAGATCTAATTAGTTGATGGACTTGGAGTGCTCTCTATCTTGGTTTGAAGGCATTTCTACCTATTAGGTAAGTCACTTGACTTGTGTGCAAAACCCCTTTAGGATTGGATTTGATCTGGACCTTCAATTCCCTGTTTTGGTCTTCTTGTCGGCATTGGTCGACTGATTGGTCGATTGGGCGATCGACCAATCCACTCGACCAATGAGTCTTGTCTTTGGCAATTAGGTTGTTCTTGCTCTATTTAAGTCCAATCTCGAGTCCACTTCGTATTTGCTGCCTCCAAACTCTCTGGAACGAACCAAAGACCTCTGCAAGTCATCTCTCTTGCATCCTTGGTGTTTTCTTGACGGATCTTCGTCGAAACTCTTCTTTTTGCATCAAAAGGTATGTCTACTCTCTCTTCTTCTCCTCCATCTTTGTTTTTCTTTCCTTTTTGAGTTGAGACAGTAGAAGAGATGCTGCATTCTCTGTTGCAAACATCTCTGAACATGTTCTCATGATCATCCTAAGGATTTGAGGCTAGAACAATGATCTTAACCATGATCATTGCAAGCTTTTGAAGGAATCATGATCAAACCATGATCTAATCTTTGTTAAACTTCTAATCTGAATTCTGATCTCTTTGGATCTTCTATGTTGATCATGTTAGTAGTTAATTACTGTGTTTTCCTTCCATAATCCATAATCTATAGAACTCTAGTGTTCTCTTCTACCTTACTATGTGTTCTTCATGATGCATGGTAGTTACATATATGGTAGGTTTTATTTCCTTATTTAGATTTATGCTTCTAAGCCTTGTTCTTTGAGGATCCAAGTATGTTTTCATGATACCTTTACCTGAAGCAATGATCCATCCTCCTATTGTTATTGTCTTTGTTCTCTATTTCAAATTCATCAAGATCCATGGTTGATTTAATTATGGTAACTTTTTGTTTCCTAATTTGGATCTTGATATCTTGATTTGATTGGTGTTTTGAGGTCCCCTATATGTTAGAATACTACTGATGTAGTCTACCCCTTGATTAGTACCCTTTTGAACCACCAAATTCGGATTTCATATCTTAAAACTCTGATTTTATAGGCTACTGTCTGCATTGGTCGACTGATTGGTCGACTGGGCCAGTCGACCAATCCACTCGACCAATGAGTACAGCAACTCCAGAATTGGTCTGTGTTGGATGTTTTGATATCTTTTCTGTTAGGGATCTTTCCTAATATGTTGTATATACTTGTTCAGGACCTTCTTCTCAAGTTTGCCAAGATCTTACTTGATTTCTTAGGATTCCTTTGCGAGTTATAAAAGGTAAGGATGGTTATTTCCTTAATTACATAGATAGCATGAATCTAGTTTCTATATTTGAATATCATAGATATGATTCCTAAATTAGATTCTTACAATGATATACTACTGTTGCATAACTTTGATTACAGTAGCATTACTTATTCATATTGAATTGATTCATGTATGATTTACCTACCAATGTTATACAAGTGATTGTAATTATTGATTTCTTTCCATATATGAGGTTACCATATATGTGATGATATGAATTGATGCATGTGTATGCTTAAGTATGGTTTGGAAAGGAGAGGTGTCCTTTTGACACTTCGTTCTTGGACTACTACAGGAATATTATGGGATGTTTCCGGAGATGCCCTCTGGACACCTTCCTAAACTGTTGGATGACATATCTAGGATTGTCTAGTAGTGTTTGGCTAGGATGTCCTGTTATGTCGGACCCTAATCGGAGGGGTATTGAGACCGAACGACCCGTGGTAGCAATGGGGATTCATGGGCGCTCAAGACCGGTAACCAACCCGTGAGAGGACAGGAATCACATTGTGGGGGCCATTTATTGGTAGGGTTGCATATGGTTAGACTTGGGCTCACGGGCGCTTAAGACCGGTAACCAACCCGTGAGAGGACGTGAGAGCTTCCCGTTTACCATATGTGGATGATCAATAGGGTTGATGAGTCCGTAGTCAGGGACTATGAGGACTCTAGTGTGAAGGATACCCGAAAGGATCGTCGGGGACGAGGAATGGAAGTATCTGGATCCGACTTGATGTAACTAAGTAGAAGACTTGCATTTGGCTAGGTTTTACCCCGACATGCGCCAAGATCTTATACCAAATGGTTGTGAGAGAGTGTGTTGACTTAACCCCCTGCCATGGTTTGTCCTGAGGGATGAAGGACCCATTACCAATCGGCTGCTCAAGACCGGTGAAATGATCCGTGAGAGAATCCAAGATATCTTAAATGGTTGAGGATGTGAGTGGACTTTCCTAAAGAAGTACGGTGCTATGACTTAAAGCATGTCCGCCAATAGAGACCAGCATACATAGAGTTAGATTCATTCATTCATTGCTTGTCTCATATCATATTGCATTTGTGTTTGTTCCGGAATCCTGCCATTTATGTTATTATGGATTTTTAAGCGCCTTCTTACCGAGTTTCTTTGAAACTCATTCCTTTATTGTACAATGTTGTTAGACTATCCTGCAGTCTTGAGTACTATGACGGTCCCTATGAAGAAGCGCAAGGCGAAGAGGCATATCTCCGGGGAAGGTGATTGCGGTTACCACAATTACTACGAAGATCCCGCGAGTGGTTATGCTCCGTACGATGCTTAGTCCGACCATTGAGTGGAAGCGTCCTTGTGCCATTTATGAGATTTACACTTACAAGGATGTTGTCTATAAAGTGGAGAACAATTTAGTTACCCAATGTACTAGCTACTTGGGATTAGATTTTATTTAGTTTATTCTCTTTAGAGCTACTTTTCCGCTGGTTGTAAAGTGGGATTTTTGCCTCACTTTACTTATCCGTTTGATACTACGATTATATCTACTATTCCGATTCATTTATGATTCATTCTTTCTTTATTGGATCTATGATTTATCTTCCGCACTTTTATTATGATTGTTCATGATTATGTTATTGTTTATGTGGGAGGTTGATCACTCGATACCCGATCTTCGGGCTGTGGATCACACTCTCGGGTATGCCGGATAGGGTCCCGGCGCGGGGGTGCCGGGCCCCCCCCCCACCACCCCCCACCCCCCCCGGGTTTCATCCAAGCCCCCCCCCGGTGGGCCCCCCCCGCCCCCCCTTCCCCCACCCACCCCCCCCCCCCCCCCCCCCCCCCCCCCCCCCCGCCCTCGCCCCCCCCCCCCCCCCCCCCCCCCCCCCCCCCCCCCCCCCCCCCCCCCCCCCCCATTCGGTATTTTTTAACCTTTCACAAAAAGGGGTAATTTCCACCCCCCTTTTTGGGCACACTTTTTATATCCCCCCCTCCCCCCCCCCCCCCCCCGCAGCCCCCCCCCCCCCCCCTTCCCCCCGAAACCTTGTTATTTGTAGGTCCGATGACCCGAAGTAAAGTAAGAAGTCGGCTTTGGGCCATCCCAAGAGAAGACTTGGTGTCGGCTTTGAATCCATGAAAGTTGATGATGAGGTTCTATTTATGGAAGCCGAATCCTCGATGAAGATCTAATTAGTTGATGGACTTGGAGTGCTCTCTATCTTGGTTTGAAGGCATTTCTACCTATTAGGTAAGTCACTTGACTTGTGTGCAAAACCCCTTTTGAATTGGATTTGATCTGGACCTTCAATTCCCCTGTTTTGGTCTTCTTTGTCGACATTGGTCGGTGATTGGTCGATGGGCCATCGACCAATCCACTCGACCAATGAGTCTTGTCTTTGGCAATTAGGTTGTTCTTGCTCTATTTAAGTCCAATCTCGAGTCCACTTCGTATTTGCTGCCTCCAAACTCTCTGGAGCAGACCAAAGACCTCTGCAAGTCATCTCTCTTGCATCCTTGGTGTTTTCTTGACGGATCTTCGTCGAAACTCTTCTTTTTGCATCAAAAGGTATGTCTACTCTCTCTTCTTCTCCTCCATCTTTGTTTTTCTTTCCTTTTTGAGTTGAGACAGTAGAAGAGATGCTGCATTCTCTGTTGCAAACATCTCTCGAACATGTTCTCATGATCATCCTAAGGATTTGAGGCTAGAACAATGATCTTAACCATGATCATTGCAAGCTTTTGAAGGAATCATGATCAAACCATGATCTAATCTCTGTTAAACTTCTAATCTGAATTCCGATCTCTTTGGATCTTCTATGTTGATCATGTTAGTAGTTAATTACTTGTGTTTTCTTTCCATGATCCATAATCTATAGATTTCTAGTTGTTCTCTTCTACCATACTATGTGTTCTTCATGATGCATGGTAGTTACATATATGGTAGGTTTTATTTCCTTATTTAGATTTATACTTCTAAGCCTTATTCCATGAAGATCTATGTATGTTTTCATGATACCATTACCGAAAGCAATGATCCATCCTCCTATTGTTCTTGTCTTTGTTTTCTATTTCAAATTCATCAAGATCCATGGTTGATTTAATTATGGTAACTTTTTGTTTCCTAATTTGGATCTTGATACCTTGATTGGATTAGTGTTTTGAGGTCCCCTATTTGTTAGAATACTACTGATGTAGTCTACCCCTTGATTAGTACCCTTTTGAACCACCAAATTCGGATTTCATATCTTAAAACTCTGATTTTATAGGCTCTCGTTCTCGCATTGGTCGACTGATTGGTCGATTGGACCACTCGACCAATCCACTCGACCAATGAGTACGGCAACTCCAGTTGGTCCGTTTTGGATGTTTTGATATCTTTTACATTAGGGATCTTTCCTAATATGTTGTATATACTTGTTTAGGACCTTCTTCTCAAGTTTGCCAAGATCTTACTTGATTTCTTAGGATTCCTTTGCGAGTTATAAAAGGTAAGGATGGTTATTTCCTTAATTACATAGATAGCATGAATCTAGTTTCTATATTTGAATATCATTGATATGACTCCTAAATTAGATTCTTACAATGATATACTACTGTTGCATAACTTTGATTACGGTAGCATTATTTATTCATGTTGAATTGATTCATGTATGATGTACTTACCAATTATATACAAGTGATTGTACTTATTGATTTCTTTCCATATATGAAGTTACCATATATGTGATGATATGAATTGATGCATGTGTATGCTTAAGTATGGTTTGGAAAGGAGAGGTGTCCTTTCGACACTTCTGTCCTTGGACTACTACGGGAATATTATGGGATGTTTCCGGAGATGCCCTCTGGACACCTTCCTAAAGCTGTTGGATGACATATCTAGGATTTGTCTAGTAGTGT